>NC_137622.1:34761475-34796475 GCF_963280865.1 Gymnoscopelus braueri
GGACTAGAAAGAGGTTGGGTTGGGGGTGGGGGGGTGGGGGTAGAAGAAATGGTGCAGAGAAATAGAGAAGGGGGAGAGAGAGAGCAGATGGAGAGGAAAACGACGGCTGTGTGTGTGTGAGTCGGATGAAGGATTGTTAAGAGATGTAAAAGGAAGATAGCGATAAAGTAAAGGCAATGTATAGACGGCTGGATCATTATGACGGGCTGCATGCTATGCGGGCGGGCGGCTCCGTCTGGGTTTGACAAGTGGAAATGGGAGTGAGGGGGGAATGAAAAGAAATAGCAAAGTTGATTGTCAGACGAGGTAGATGGCATGAGATAAAAGAAAAAGAGGAGAAAAAAAGGCGGGAACGTATAGAGTGAAAGTACAGAGGAAAAACTGGGTAATGAGGGAGACAGGGTGGACGAGATGTGCGGAGGGACAGCGAAGGCAGGCAGAATCACGGGACGTTTGGAAAATGACACGATTCCAAATCATGGCCTATAGTATGCTGGTTGGGTTGTCGACTCAAAAAAAGGAAATCCCCCAAAAAATCAATCCTGTATGTATAGCCTTAAGTCTTGCCTACAGCTTATACTGGCTTGCAAGTTTTCTCAGCGGGGGGCGTCTGAGGCAGTGTCTGAGGTTTTCCCTTTCCAGACCAGACCTTACTTTGTATGAATTCAATTATTCCAAAAGGTTTTTAAGTTGAAGTCTTTTCTCCCAAGACTGAACTAACTGTCTAAAAGCAGCTCCCTCATATATAGGCTCACTTTGGCTCACTCCAATAATGAGATGATCTGCTGGTGTGTGTCACCACAAATCTCACAAAACCCAGTGCCATCAGCAGCAAGCGGGTTGTATACAGTTGATGTGCATGCAGGTGTGTGTACGCACATCAATCTTATTCACGTCAAGGAACCCCCAAATTGATAGTCTATGCATTTGGCCGCGGACCCCCATCTGAACACTTTCAAGATTTTTCCAAAATAGCAGAAGTGACGCGCTGTGAGCTTGCATATCTGCTATATTTGAAAATGGGTCAAAATGATTGTGATGCTATATTAACACATTTTGCTGGGGACCCCCTGGAACCCTGTCAAGGATACCTGGGGGTCCCCCCAGACCCCACGTTGAGAACCCCTAGTCTAATCTAACCACCCTCTATACTTAGTAAGTAAACTTGACCTGAGTTGGCTCTGTACTTGGTCCACTTTCCCCCCCCTCTACACCAAATCTCTTCGCCGAAAACAGCCGATCTACAAGCTCACAATGCATCCCAGCATGGCGTGTTGTGAGCTTGAAGATCGGCTATTTTGGGGGCAAACGTTCCTCCCAGAATAGGGACGCTGCTAGGCAGTGTTAATTTTGGCAGCAAATTCTGAATTAGCTTAGTCTTAGTCCTTTGAATAACACACCATTTACAGTAGTTTTAGTCCTATTTTATACTTCTGAAATTGTTTAGTCTTAGACTATAAATATCAAAATCTTAGTCTTTTAGTCTTAGTCAACGAAATGAACACTGTTGCTATAGGGTTCAAGTGGCTAATGCATGTATCTGCAGCTCTGTGGCAAATTGTGACTCACGCACATCAAATTGTATTGAGGTTAAAAGGGCAAGAGGCATGCCTGCCTCGGGTCAGAGGTGCCGAGTCACAGATGAGCAAGATCAAGAGATTCCCTCCTTATAATTCAAATGGTTTAGAGCAAGATCAACACGTGGATCAAGTGCTTAATTGAGTGAAAAGAATGGACGCATGAGAGGGGACATTCATTAAGTATATTCTGTACTGTAAACTCCCCACTGGGTGGAAAGGGTGATTCAAGTGGGTGATGATGAGTATGACTCAACTCAAGTATCAAGTCCCAGAGGACATCGTCTCAAAGTGGGTCAGTGGCTGAATTACAAAATGATGCGATGCATGAATATGACATACATAAACAAAACCCTATGGGTATCTGAGTCTGCGGTGACAGTGTGTTCACCCATTTTCAACCTGAATCCTATTGTTCTATCATAACGCGAATCCCCTCGTTCTATTGTGAGGAGGATGTGAGAAAATTGAACAATAACATTTTGCTATGCAATTTATTTTGACAGCGCATAGATTATAGGTTGGTAGTTCTCAAACGTTTTCATGTCAAGGACCCCCAAATTAATACGCATTTTGCCGCGGACCCCCATCTGAAAATATTTTGTGCCATGGACCTCCAATTCAAGATTTGTGTTGTTAAAATGTTTCAAAGATATTCAAAGCTTTTCAAGATGTTTTGAAAATGCATATGGGGTTCAAGTGGTTAGACTGATTTTGATGCTATATTAACCAATTTAGCTGGGGAGCCCCTGGAACCCTTTCTAGGACCCCTGGGGGTCCCCGGACCCCACTTTGAGAACCACCGATATAGATTATGGTTCTCGATTTTCACATAGTCACAGGTTTTCATTGCATTGCTGTTATAACTTTCATTAATTGGGTTCTTCTGTTATGAACTGATTATTGCCTAATAATTATAGCTAATAGTTTTCATATTGTTTAAAAACCATAGCGTTCCACCTATGATGTGAGAAACTATTATTCAGTTGAGTTATCCCAGGTAAAGTCAAGAAAAATATGTGCTTTAAACTGCTTTAAAAACAAACAAACCTTAGACTAGGCCAACTACACGTTTTAATTACTGATGTCAAATGGGTGTGATTTACTTCTGAACTTAGTTAAAATAAACTTCTGTTTTACTTAAATAATAAAAAAAACCTTCCTCACAGGAAACATTCTGGAAAGAGGTAAACACCAACGATCCAACTAAGACTTCAAATGCTTCAAATAGTCCTCGGGAAAGAACACAATCTTTCCGTGATATAGTTTTTAATTAAATTCTGATGGCAGTTCTGGCTTGTGTAAAAGCCTCCTCAACGGCACCATTTTGTCTGGAGGATAGTAAACAAGTGAAGGGAGGGGTATAGCGACAGGCTCGTGCACCTTCGTTTCCAAAACGAATCACAAGCCATGTCGACTATTCAATATGCCGGGTGCCGTTATTCACACCATCTGGAATGAATGCATTCAATTGAGTGGAGCAAAGGCAAAATTTCCCCCTGAAATTAGTTTGTCACAACCACTTTGAGAGGGCCTTAAACCATTAAGACCGGGAACGCATCTGTGACATTTTAGATTTATTTGGCTATATTTGAAAATTCGTGAAAATGTGAATATAATATATTTTTAACATTCACTTTTGTAACTCAAATCTTTGCTTCAGGGGGTCCCTGGAACAACACATTTTGAGATGGGGGTCCGCGGCCAAATACATATCATTTTGGGGGTCCTTGACAAAGTTTGAGAACCACTGATAGGATTTAGAAGACATTTTGTAGAATCAGCATCAGGTCTTAAAGGGTTAAACTACCCCCCCACACACACACACACCCCCCACCCTTCCCAAAAGCCAAGGAAATCCTCGCACAGTTGTCCGATACGAAGAATGGAGAGCATGCCGACGGATAAGGAAGCGTGAACAGAGGACAGATGGGATGTTCACGTGAGTTAATGACTAAACAATGAGGGCCAAGTTGGAGACTAGAGTGGAACAGACGGTTTGCCTTCCACAGACAGCGCTCTCGTAGAGACAAATACAGGCACGATGTACAGACGATGGATACAAATGGATTATTAACTAACGATGAAATAAAGTTCTCCAGTTATGAACTTTAAAAGCCCGTAAAGCAGAATATGTTAACGGTGTGAATTCAGCGTCGCCCGTATATTCCCACGGGCCCCATCCTTAGTTCACCGTATATGGGCTACACTAAATATCTTCACCCGGAAATAGCTGATCTGCAAGCTCACAACGCGTTACGTGAGCTTGTAGGTCGATTTCTGTGAATGTTCCCCCCAGAATAGGAACGCTAGGGTTAAGGTGGTTAAACAAAATACATATTTGAGTGCACTGCTTTTCCCCCAGTGCCCTTGGATCAGCCTTAACCATTGGTTTTTCTCAGTCCAATAGCCTAATATGGATCTTGACCAAAATCACTCCATATCACGCCTATGTTGGACAAAAACAAACCAAGCTCAACTCCCCTCCGTCAATATAGCCACAGCACCTGAGCGCCGATCAATAAAAGTATAGGGGAACGTGTGCACACAGACTTCAGTTTCTACCCGGTTACCATCAGACTGTTGAACGAGCCCTGAACACTGCCTGTCGCCATGCTGGCCTGCCCCACCGGAATACTTTCCCTTATTTCGGTCTAGTCTCCGTCCTACAGTACCGTGCGTGGTTTTACCTATGTGGATTTACCTTTCCTTGTTGCACGAATTGCTGCACCTTAAGAGTCAGTGGTGGAAAAAGTACTTGAATTCTTTACTCTTTACAATACTGCAATATAGAAATACTCTGTTACAGGTAAAAGTCCAGAATAAAAAATTTACTTGAGTAAAAGTACAAAAGTATTGGCATCAAAATGTACTTAAAGTACTAAATATTTGAAAATAGCAGATCTACAAGCTCACAACGCGTCGCGATGCGACGCGTTGTGAGCTTGTAGATCGGCTGTTTTCAAATAACCTAGGTATAAAATAGGGCTAAAGTGGTTAATGTATGTTTTATAATATCATAATTTATATCTGAAAAGTAACTAAAGTTTTCAAATAATTATAGTGGAGTAAAACTACAATATTTTCCTCTGAGATGTAGTGGAGTAGAAGTAAAAGTATTGTAAATTGGAAATACTTAAGTACAGTACTTAAGTAAATGTACTTAGTTACTTTCCACCACTGTTAAGAGTACTGCACCTACTGCTACTTTGTTTATTTTAATTTTTTTTACCAATTTTTCTCCCCAATTTAGTTGTTATGCCAATTGATTCCTCCCCACACACATTTTCTGTGTTGTCGCTGCTGTTGTATCCTACTGACTCGCCTGCCAATGAGGAGCCCCCTCCGGGAGGAAGTAGAGCCTTCGTCCTACTCCTCCCGCCCAACACTCCCTAATGACAGGTGCGGCCCCAAATATCACCAATTATCCCCTCCCCCGAACACGGGCCAATCTCTATCCTCTCCCATTCCATGAAAAATACAAAATGGAGCGCAACACAGAATTCTTTTTTTCACACACTTTTTTTATACCTGTAAACCTTGTGATAAAGCCGATTCTGACACACACATATACATTCTAAGTCAAAAACTTTGACCGAGGAAGATTTAGGCTAAACGACCCCCCGAAATAATCATATTTGAACAGGGGACCCCCCACCCTGACAAGCACTTGAAATTGTAGGAGTTGAGGCATTACATTTAGTAATATAAATATAAATATTGTGAAAATAGCCGAACTACAAGCTCACAATGCCTCGCATTGTGAGCTTGTAGATCGGCTATTTTCACAATGTGTGCCTCTTTCTTAGGTAATATTTCACAATTTGGCCAATTTGGTTTTAAAAAGGTCTTAAAAGTCCTTCAATTGTCACTTTAGAAATGTGCAGATACCGTGTACACACTTATACTGCATGTATGTTGGTTTGTTCACTGTTGAGTGAGAGAATGTTGCACATTAAGCTAATCATCTGGGGACCCTCCAAAATAATGTGGGGACCCCCTGGGGGTCCCGACCCCCAGTTTGGGAACCACTGGGCTAAACGTGTGACAAGGACCTTTCCTGCGCTTCAGCGGGCATTAGATGTGTTTGGATGTATGGCGGAGAGGACGTCTCACTGATGGTCTCTCTGGCCGAGGGCCAGTGTCCTCACAGCTCTGCTGACACCTCAAGCAGGGAAGACGTTTCACCCAACACCATGTATGACCTTTTCCACCAGAACAAAAATATGCACAAGAACCTCTTTTGCCACTCGTGAAGAAGCAGGGTTATTTCCACTACGATCCAGAGAATAATAAGTATGGATAAGGATAATCTTAAATTCTCAAGGAAAACTTTTTCCATGAGAAATGCCAATTATCTATGTCTTCCCTTCATAAAAAAAAATCTCTCCTCCTGAGAGGATGGGTGTCTTCTACAACTAAGTTACACTCTTCCATTCATCTAATACTTGGAAGAGAAGTTTCTCTCCCTCGCTGAGTGTGTGCGCGCGTCCACGCGCGGCAGCCAGCGGAAAATAATCAAAGCCCAAAGCCACCGAATAATAAGAGCATCAGGAAGTGTAACTGATGCGGATGAGCTCAGTGTAAAGTTTTAAATTGTGCCAGCCTGCTGTACTAACCAGGCATCGTGCCGTAGTAACCAAGACAGCCTGTTGTAGTAACCAGGCAGCGTGCCATAGTAACCAGACAGCGGGTTGTATAGTAGCCAGGAGGAGCGTGCCGTAGTAACCAAGACAGCCTGTTGAAGTATTAGTAAACAGGCAGTGCACCGCTTGAAACTCAGCCGCAAAAAACATGGTCCACTGGCCAAGGAAGGCTGCGCAGGGAGCGTGCATTCTCCAGAGGCTGTTTGTGTAAAAAAAAAAAACTTTATTTGCCCTGGATGAGGGGAATGAATGACAGAAGGTGATAACTGATATCAGCTCTAGGGCTGATATGGCAGTAGTTGACAGAGTAGCGCGAACTGAAGTGCCACTGTGTGAGGTGAACTGTCACCGCGAGCGACCTCGCTGTGGAAGGAACTCAACATGTCAAACACCACCACAGCTGCTGCGTTTACAAATTAAGGCTATCAGACGGATCAGATTTTTCATATTCCATCTTCATTGGCTAAGATTGTCTTCCAAAGGCAAAATGCCTCAAATCATGAACGCAGCGTGCAATTTCAGAGAAATTTTGCACGCACATTCCCAAGACTAGGCCAAGGAAGAAATGCCACTTGAAAGTTTTCAAATCAGCCTCATGGTGGCGCTATAATAGGCCGATTCACGTTTTTACATACACTGTAACTGCACGATATGCGTGAAACATTGAACACACACTCCCTAGAAGCCAAGGAAAAAATCTGTCTTTTATAGCACCACCAGGAGGCCGACTTTTGTAAAACATTCTTTTGATATTACTCCTTCAGATTTAGTCAGAAAATCACACAAATCGGTACACATGATCTCCATATATGTGATCAAGACGGATCTGTTTGATTTTTCATATTCCATCCTGCAAATCATGAACGCAGCATCCGATTGTAGTGAAACTTTGCACGCACATTCGCAATACGTTGAGGAACAAATGCCACCCTTTTAGCATTGCCCTATTATAGCGCCACCAGGAGGCCAATTTTTCCACACAAAACAATTATATTACGTCTACAAACTTTGTCCAAACATCACGCGGTACACATTATCTGTATAGTCAAATGATCAAGACAGATCCGTCAGATGTTTCTGATTGGTGAATTCCAAACATTGCTGGCCCACAAGAACCTACCTACCCCTGTGCTCCGAGGAGCACTTTTTCTAGTTTAAAATAATTTTATCATGAGCATTGGTGAGGACCAATTATATGAAGATAGGCTGAAAGGGGGTTTAGTCGTCCTTTAAGTGGTTGAATCAATCCTCTGAGTTAAGCCCGTTATTTGTCTAAAAACGCATGTATCCCAGTTTCACAGGCAGGCATTCCCTCTGATTACGTAGCAACTGAAATGTGCTGTCCAGTATCGGGAGACTGACCCTATGTGCCACCAAATGTCAGGTTTAACCTGCTTGAGTGAATGTCCTGCTCTCTCCCTCTCTCCGCTCCTGGCAGTTCCTGCACACTTTGGCTCTCTGGGGGTTCATCATGCGAGGTCATTATGTTCTCTGCAATTAGAAACATGAAGTGGGACCCATTATAAAGTGCTTCATGTCGTTAGTTCCGACCACACACTGCTCATGCCCATTTGACATCACGTTGGCAGCCGAGCCTAAGCCTCACAATAGTACACTTGAGCAAATACACAGTGGAGTCAAACTTAGGGTCATCGGTAAGACTGTACATCGTTGTTGTCGGGCAGAAACCCCTTATCTCCACATTCTAACTTTTTGTGTTTTTTCGTAAATTATCGCCCTAATTGATCATATTACAGCGTCACACAAAAGTATCAAAAGTAGCAGATCCACAAGCCCGAAACGCAGCTCGAAGCGATGCGTTTTGAGTTAAAAAATAAAATAAAAAATCAATTTGAATCCTGAAAGGTAACAGTTTTGGACATTTTTCAGTTTTACAGTTTTGGAGAGTTTTTCACCCGACAAGAGACGATATTAAGATTACTTACTAAGTTATGGTAATTTTGATATAATGCATATACTGTATGACCAGCACTTATGATACTTCATGAACCTACATACTTTATTTTATAAGCAGATTATAATGCATTATAAATGTGCTTATAATGCATCATAGACCCGATTTTAATATATACAGTCTTCATTTGTAACCGAATCAAAAAGTAATTAAAGGAACTCCATTTATTCATTATTCTCTAATTAATGAAACTGTAATTAATCAGCAGAATATGGCACACCAATTCTGGCAATAATACAGCATACTATAAATACATGATAAACTGAAAAACCTACACCCCAAGCCTACCTCATAAGCTTTGATTACGGTTTTGATTACCGCAACAGTAAAATCCGGAGTGTTAATTTAACTCTGAATGTGCAGGGTCGATTTGTAATCTTGCAACTGCTGCTAGGTAACAAATGACTTGTTATTGATTTGTCACAGCAAAATTAATCAAATTCGGAATAAGTATTTGATGACAAATATTGATGCAAGCCGAGAGAGTACTAAAATGGCAGCTACCGTACTGTCTTGGACTATAAGACAGAAGAGGTTAGACTGACTTTGGCTTCAACACAGAATCAGTTTAACACATAAAGACCTGAGGCCGATTCTACAAATGTCTTCTAAATCAGTTTTCTGATTGCTATATCAGTGGTTCTCAAACTTTATCATGTCAAGGACCCCCAAAATTATATGTATTTGGCCGCCGACCCACGTCTCGAAATGTTTTGTTCCAGGGACCCCCAGAAGCAAAGATTTGATTAAAAAAAAACACTTAAAAATATATATATATCCAAAGATTTGCACACATATTCATGATTTTTTTTAAATAGCATATCTACAAGCTCATGATCTTGTATATCTGCTATTTTTGAATAGCCAAAGTATAAAATAATGGTTAAAGTGGTTAAAATCCAGTTTTAATGGGTTAAAATGGGAAAAAGCAATAGGAACTGTCTGACCTCTCTGTTAACCAGAAATGACTCACTGGATATTTCATATTTGACAAAGTTAACCACTTTCAACCGGGTGACCGTATTTCAGGTATGTCATTGTACAGTAGGCTTGTAAAAAAAGGAAAAATTGCAGATCTACAAGCTCAAACTGTCTTTTTTTGCCACAAAGTATAAATCAGGCCTAAATGGTTAACAGAGACAATTATACTAACTGTGTTTGGCCCACTGAAACAGAGGAGCCATGCATGGTGTGGCTGTGGCTCATGTTTATGTGGTCTATCAGGGAGGATGACACATAGCGTGATGTGAAGGTCACTCACATTAGGGCACCAGGGTCTAGTTGCAAGCGTACTGTTACTGTAGGTAAAGAGCCAACACCAACAAACACTCTCTCTCTCTACTTGCTGTCGTCCAGGGACGTGCAGAGAATGTTAGAGGGGCATGGGGCTGAAATTTCTAAAAGCGCACTTATGGCAAAAGTAGCGAAAATATTTTCAAGCCATAATCAAGTGTTTTGTAGATAAAGACAGAAAATATATTTTTAAAAAAAGTTCAGGAGAGTTAGGAAAATGCGATTCTCTTGAATGCTGCTTTGGGGTACGGCAATGGAAAGGGGGCATTTGCACTTCTTTCACCAGAGTATGCTGAATTCATGCTCTGGAGAGGTTAACTTTTTACAGACGTGTAAAAAAGGGCAGGGGCTCAAGCTCCCTTTGACGTCCACGTGCGCACGTGCCAGTTTCGTCCTCTCTCAGCACCTATTCCAGCCTACAGTATGTCATGCATGCATGACCTGTGAAGCAGAATGTCTTACGGAGGAAAGGTGCGGTGGGGAGGATCGTCGAGAGGGGATTACGACTGTGCTCGGTCAGATAACACAATGGCAGCGCTGCCTCTCTCCGACAGCGTGAAATGAGTGTGAGCCAACGCCGGGATGCGACGCGCGGGGCGCCTGTGTTAATTCCTTTCCGCGTGCTCAATAAATTAGTGTCTGGTGTCAGGGGCAACCCCCCCCCCCCCTCGACTCCCGCCCACTGCAGGAGGCGGTAAATTAAATCCGATAGCACTAATCACAGATTCACCCACCACTAAGTAAAGAGAAAGACCTGACTTGTGCACTGACCTCCATGGGCCATGCAGCTGCAGAAAGGCAGTGTAAAGCTGCACTATTAAAGGTTTACCTTATTGGCATTCTGCTCCATCCTCTACAACATCAAGGGAGCAAATCAAGGCTCCAATAATCGGTCTCCATAGCGATGGGAGTTATATTGATTGGCTGGTGTGCTTGTTGTTGGTGTCTATTCTCCAAGGCTTTGTGATGGCGGTGGATGCTGGCCATTAAAGAACATACCTACAGGTGATAATGTTTTATATGGGGGAAGAGACTCTCTCAAGGACAAGTGCACCGCCTGAACTGTGATGCATGTTCACTACTAGAACATCAGTCAGATTGAGATTTGCACAATTTGAAAAAATGTCTGAAGCCTGCAGAATTATTTTTGTTCATTGCATGACTCTATGGACAAGAGTAACATAAGAAAAACACACCTGTAAAAGGTGACAGTTTTAGTGCGTAGATGCTAGTGGTGGGGCTCCATGAATGGCGGTGTCAGTAGGTCCATCCATCCATCCAGCCAACCACCGAACAATTTGGGCCCAAATAAGTTACAGTATCTCCAAAAACACTGGCTGGATTCCAGCGGAATTTGCTGTACTTCCATGGAGCAGGAGGGATGAACCCATACTGATTTTAGTGACCCCAGGGCCTTTCGTTTGGTGCCATCGTCAGGTCAGAATTTCCATTTGCATCTCAAAATCTAAGGGGAAGGGTAGATTGCCATAGAACTTGCCGAGTACAGAATGTCAACGTTGCACAAGATGCACTCATCACATAATCTAACAGGCAGATTGCAGGCCTTTCCTCTAGTCTAGTGCCAACCATATAGGCCGAAATGTCCATGTTTCCCGTTTTAACCAATTGAACCCTGGCACCTGGCACCAAAATCGCCATTCTGAGGGAAATAGATCTGTATAGGCTCACAACCAGGCCTAGCTCGTTAATTAACAGAGAATGGTGCCGATTTTGAGCTTGACATGTATTATTCATATAGAACTATTGGGGTCTAGACTCTAGATCATAGAGAATTATTTGGAACAGAATAAAAAGGTGGATTTTTGTTTTGTTTTAATCAAATCCATTTCTTCTTTAGGCACTAGAAAGAGGAATGCAAGGTGCCGAATCTGTGTGTGACTTTGGTGTGAAGTTTGAAAACAACCGTTTTATAGAAAAGAATATAGGAATATAGAGCTATTTAACAAAGAAATATCACCCCCTTTAACACTCATACAGTTATACAGTGTAGTGAGGCATACAGTATATGCTATGTAAATCAGCTAGATCCTGACCTGAAAGGTCAGCAAAAGAGCATCTATTCTACATGTTCTCGTTGGGTCCTCAGACTGCCTTATGCATGCTTGTCCATGCTGCGTGCACGCAGTGGTGTAAAGTAACTAAGTACATTTACTCAAGTACTGTACTTAAGTACAATTTTGAGGTATTTGTACTTTACTTGAGTATATCCAATTTCCAATACTTTTACTTCTACTCCACTACTGTACATCTCAGAGGCAAATATTGTACTTTTACTATTGTACTTTTACTACAAATATTGTACTTTAGTTACTAGTTACTAGTCTACTTTGTAGATATTTTTTGATTATTATTACAAAACATACATTAACCACTTCAGCCCTATATACATTGCGGCCATTTGAAAATAGCCGATCTACAAGCTTGTGAGCTTGTAGATCGGCTATTTTCAAAAGATTTTTTGTACATTTCATACTTTTGAAAACTTGTGAAATGGGACATTCTGCATAATGAGTACTTTCTACTTTTAGTACATGAAGTACATTTTGATACCAATACTTTTGTACTTTTACTCAAGTAAATTTTGAAATTTTGATTTTGTAACGGAGTAGCCTATACTTCTACATTGCAGTATTGATACTTTTACTTAATAAAAAAAGTGTGAGTACTTTTTCCCCCACTGGTCCTCAGACTGCATTATGCACGCTTGTCCATGCTGCGTGCACGTTTATCTCAGCCCCCACATACACTAGAAGCAGAGCTTCCTCCTCCATCTATAACATGGCTGGTACACATCTCTTTATCAGCCTGAACAGACACGGTTTGGGTCTACACTCTTCGTCCTCGTCTTCTCTCACCTTGATGCCTGACCACTTAACCCTCTAGAACCTGAACTATGAAGGAAAGGTCAGAAAATTCCAAAATTTTGAAAAGGGACACTTTATTGGGTCTTAAAACATTTTTGATTTTTTTTTTTTTTTTTTAACATTTCTTTGTATCATTTATTTGTTGTATCATATTTGATACAAGGGGTATTAAAAGGGGTATTTCAAGTCGTTTTTTTTTTTTTTACTGCCTCCCCCCTGGTCAGCCGGGGCGCCTGATGGAGGGGAAAGGAACTGGTTGGAATAACGTGTTCCTTCCACGCGCTACGTCCAACCAGGGAAACTCTCCCCTGTCAGGTGATAAGAAGGTCAGTTAGCTCTCATGCATTGAAGGAGGCATGAGCTCGGCCCTGGCCTCCCTAGGTTGGCAGAGGGAGTGTAGTGCCCAGGATTACATAGAGATTGGCACTGGGTGTAAAAAATAGGGTTACAAAATCGTGGGATAAAATTTTGAAAAAAAATAAAAAATCTAGTCGGTTTTAACATTACAAAAACATTTATTTTAGACCTGTAGTATCAAATATGATACAAATCATAAAGGACTATAGACCTGTAGTATCAAATATGATACAAACACTTTTGACATCATAAAAAACAAACTCAAATGCTAAATTTTGAGAGCTCATAAGTGCATTCAAGTTATCCAACACTTATTTCAAAATATTAGTAAAGATATACTAGGAAAACGTACCCGAACTGCTTAAAAAATAATTGTTTGTTAGTAGTGCATCAACCTCTCCTGTTTAGTTGATGGCAGCCATTTTGGGTCAGACCACCTGAGGCTCTGTAACTACCTGCAGTGCAAATGGTATGGTCCAGGGGGAAGTGGGGATGTGTCAGATATGATACAACAGGTTCTTGGTCCAAGTATTCATTACACTGATTTATAAAAAAATCTGTGTAATGTGTGTATCATATATGATACGTTTGGTGACATAGGGTTAAAGGGATAATTCACCAGCCCCAAAATGACTTTTTTTTTTGTCGCATTCCTAAGCCAGCGGACCGGTAGGCAGCGGTTCCGGTAAGAGATACAAAGGAGACTCTTTGTGTCTCCTACCGGAACCGCTGCTGGTCATCAAATTATTGGCTTAGGAAAGCGACAAAAGCTAAAAAATATCCATTCCATTCAAGTCTCCATTTTCCTTTAAAAAAATATATTATTGTAAAAATACTGGGTTTGAACCCATTCGGAACAAACAAAAAAAGTGTACAAATTAAAATTGTATTCATTATTTAATTAAGATATGTGATATAGCTATTTCAGTGCGACAGCGTCGTACTGCAAAGTACACAATAGGACTTAAGAGGTCAAATGACTGCTGGCACACACAATAAACTATTTGATTGTGACAGAGATTTAGCAATTTCCTGTACTGGACATTCCATAGCCTGCCGTCTCCAACATGTCTTAGTAGCATCTCTTTACACCAGTGGTTCTCAAAGTGGAGTCCAGGGGGGGGGGGGGGGGGGGGTTCCAGCAGGTGAATGAATGATAATCCAAAATGAAACATGGTCACCAACTGACTAATATAAAACAGACAAGGATCATTTGATATTCTATTGGGGAAGGCTTTATGTATTATTTACGTACAAAGAGCAGAGACGATGCTCCAGCATGAAACACGTTTTGACCTTATGATCTTCCACAGGCAGCGAGAAGACCAGCTTGTATTTTTTATAATTATGCAAATAAAAAAACACTAAAGGTAGGAATAACAATGTCCCAATATTGAAATATCATACATTGAATTACTGTATAAGGATTGTACTAGCGAGTAGCGACATTGATGAAGATAAAGACAACTCATGGCTATGGTTATAATAATCTTTACACAAAGCACTGGCCATCAAGCTGTGGTCAACTGTGTCCATGGGCACCAAATGACCAGTCCCGCTTTCAGTGTATGTGTAAAGGCAAGCTAACGATCAATCAACTTCCACACTCAACAGCACCTGCAACCTGTGTGTGTGTGTGTGTGTGTGTGTGTGTGTGTGTGTGTGTGTGTGTGTGTGTGTGTGTGTGTGTGTGTGTGTGTGTGTGTGTGTGTGAGAGAGAGAGAGAAAGAACGGAGAACAGGGTGTGTGTGTGTGTGTTAAGAGCGTGTGCTGAGAAGTTGTCTTCTACCGAGTAGAGTTTTTGATTTTGCTTGAATACTTTATAAACAGTTTGCAAATTGTAAGCAGAGTCGTCTTCAGTTCAGTGTTTGACAATTAGCAAAAGTGTTAACAAAACACATTAAAGCCTGGTTTATAGGCTACTTCGTCGTATGACGATGTTGCTTGCCGGTACGTAGCGTGAACCCTAGCTACATGTAGCCACAACCGTTTAGCTTAATTGAGCTTTGCGCGGCGGACCCCAGCGGTCCGGTCTGTGTATGCTAGCACAGTATGTCTGGAATACGAATTGGCCTCTTTAGTCATGCAGTCGATTGACTCCCATGAGTACGTTACGCCCACCTGACAGCAGGTCATGGGGAAGGCAAAACCATTTGTGTCAAACAGGATTAAGTTCCTGGTCTGTGTGAAGTTGGTTTTTCTTCAACAGGGCTAAAGGATTAGCCTATCTGAAATGCCTTTGTTCTCTGCACAAACCGCTCGGCCATGCACTGCAATGATGTGTGTCCAGCACACTGAATAAGACATCGCTCTAGGAGAAAAAAAGTCTCTAGACACAAAGCCAATGAGGCAGTCGTCTTCTAGAGCGGTTATTCTCATACATTTTCATTCCGAGGAACCCCAAAATTGATACGTATTAGGAAGCGGACCTCCTGTTTTGAAAATATTCATTGCCTATAGGGACCTCCATAAGAGAAGATTTTTGTTTGGTTTGATTTGATTAGATTTACAGCAGAATTCTACTGTCTGTACAGTAGGTGGGGAGATAAAAGTGGAGAGTGAAACATACTGAATAGTCATTCTTATACATCATCTCAAATCATAGTGACATTAAACTGTTCTGCAATTTGCTGGGGACCCTGGAACTCACTTTGAGAACCACTCTTGTAGAGGACAGTTTAAATGTTTGGCTCGTGAGTTTTCCCACATCGACTAAAAAGGAAGGGCTCACTTCAGCAGACCAGGTTACTTCAGTTTTATCTTAATTTCACATACATTTTACATCATCGTTACATTTCTGCCTGCCCAAACCTTTTCCGGTGCTTTATTGTGGAGTAAAAATCTCCAAAACAAGAACAGAAATAACACATTTTATCACTAAGACTGCAGTTAAATCCCCCCTAGCGTTTTGTTGCAAGCGTTGCATTGGCGGATATACTCCAATTAGTGGGTGGGTTTGCGAGAGCTGTCTGTAGGCGGTGGGGCGTGCTGGGAAACCATGTGTCGAGAAATATCACTCTGAGAGTGAGATACACAAACCTCAGACTATATACTTGCACAGACAGGGGCTCTTGTGTTGGTTGAGATACAGTAGGGCTTTCGTAAATGGGGAAGCGTTTTCAGTGTCCCCAAAGGGGGAAGAAATATTGCACTTAAACCCATTAAGACCTGAGGCCGATTATGCAAAAATGCCTTCTAAATCAGTAGTTCTCTCACACTTGCAAGATTTTTCCAAAATGTTAAAAAATAGCAGATGTACAAGCTCGCAGCGCGGCACGAAGTGACGCGCTGTGAGCTTGTACATCTGCTATTTTTGAATAGCCAACGGAAAAATCTAAAATGACACAGGTTTTAAATGGGTTAAAGCCTATACGCTTGACCGAACTGTTGACTATAGGGTCCCCCAGGGTTCTAAATACTTGGTTCCCTCTTTTTTTCCCCTTTATACCAGATCTCTTTGCCAAAAGTGGCCTGTCTAACAAGCTCACAACGCCTTGCAATACACAAGCTTGTAGATGTGCTATTTTCGCCGAATGTTCGCCTATCTTAAAGCGGCACTTTGTAGCTTTTCTTTTATGAATAAAATGACATTTTGTCCAATCTGTATGGTAGAGTATGTTAATACAATATAACTACAAATACAATTGGGTTGGTTGTATTTTGTCTCCCTGCTCTTCTATCGAGACCTTTTTAGATCGTGTCAAAGGTCATGTCTCACCTAGACACAGGATCCGACACGAATGTTGACCCCTGAGCAAGCAGGCAGGCTCTGTTAGTTCAATGGTAAGAAAATAAAAATAATCAGCACTTGCGCAGGTAAATGGGTTCAAATCTGGGGTAGAAGTTACATACAGTAGTGCAGCTTTAATACACAATGTCATGTCGGGATACACTCGCTAGGGTTAAAGTGGTCAATCTTTTGGAAAGTTGTGTTGAATGGAGCCATTTCTAAAATGCTATGGAAAATAGTCCTGTTGATTGACCTTATTGTTTTCCCCAAGTTCTGAAAACATTCAGTTTAAGTAAGGGTTCAAGTTCAATATATTTAAGCTGAGGTTTTTCAAATGATGGCTATCATTTCATTATGATTTAGCAAGTGAATTATGTCCGATTTACATCAGTTGCATCATGACTGGGTGTCTCACTCGATTTGATCCTTGTGCAATAGCCATTTTCTAATACGGAGACCTCAAAGTGTAATATTAAATATTTTAAATTAGTCAGTGGATTCTTCCCTTGAAGAAGTCAACAAGCCAAGTATAGACAGACACAGACGTGTGTCTTTATTAGATCTGGACCTCAATAATTAATAGCATGAATTAGTAATGTAAAACAATCTTTCAAAAATGCAGTTCAGCACTATCAGAGCGAGGAGCAGGAAACATTCCCCATAGTGAAGAACAACAGACATTACTCTGATGGTGATGACATTATTCTTGGTCTGTTAGGCTACATGGCAGTGTCTAAAAGTGGGCTAGGGAATTGCTCTTGCGATTTGAAAGAATTCAAAATGATTTTGTTTAAAAATTATTTTACCACTTTGTTTCCCTATCAAAAGTCCAAAACCCTCTCTGCCCTCTGCATGAACCATGTCTCCACATCAGAGCATGTTTCAAGTTTCCATTAGAGGGCGGGGCTGAAACATGCAGACTTCCCTTCAGGATAGATGGTGAAATTCTGTTTATTAATTGCATCAGTCAAATGAGGAACAGGCAGCTCTCTCCTTCATGGCTGTAACTCAGAAATTCCCCAGTAAAATCAGCTCCATGGTGGCTTTGACGTGACTCCTTTGGTTCCAGCCAAAACTCTGATTTAGTGAAACGGACCAGAGGCCATGCCTATAGCCGTCTTTACTCTCAGCCGTCATGGCCAAATATGGGTCAAACAGAGTGCATTGCTGTGTGCGTGTGTGTGCGTGTGTGCGTGCGTGCGCGCGCGCATCTTTCTTGTTCACCTCGGCTCGCATGAACTGAAGCCTCTGGTCCCCAGAGAGTGTGGCAAACTGCTGTACACTCAGTTTCAGGCACAGGTGGACCATAATTGGGGCCAAGCACAGGCTAACTCACCCGCTGGCGGGTTGGCTTTCTCATGTCCCTCTTACAGTGCTCCGTAGCTCTGCTGCTATGGAGCCCTGGAGCAAAACGAGATGGCCACCAAACCTCTCGGGCGGCGGGCCTCCAAGCAGCAACCCTCAGGGGCCTAACGACCATGTGACTGAACATGGAGAGTAATCAAAAGGAGAAAGCTTCAGATGCAGAAGATCAACTAAAGGGCTACGAGCATCTGTCCAAAGGCAAGCAGCAGGTGGGAAGTGCAGTAAAAGGCAAAGTGCAGCTAGCGTAGGGTTTCGCCAGAATTAAAACAATAATAGTCGTTTTCTGTGGTTGCATAGGCGTTTATCATGTTCTTCTCATGTAAACATGCTCACCTTACCAACCAGAAAACATGAACAACTGCATTGAGTGTCTGAATTCAACGCTGTGGCTGATGTTTGTCAATCAGCCATTGCCTGTATACAACACCTATGGTGCGTATGCATGTATGCGTGCATGAATGGGTGCACGCGTGCACGACAAACATGCGCATTGATTTAAGGGTCCCGGTTTGAGGGGCTGAATATAAAAAAGGAGGATTGGCCACCCTAAGCTTGGGAAAAGTCTAAAGGGCCACAAAAGAACCAACACACGCCGTAAGACCATTTGATTTATACTGAGACTGATGGGCGCTGACACTTGGATCCATAGTCATACAGGTACAGGCATGCAAATGGAGCACATTCATCACCACATACACTCATGCAGACTATAGGAGCTTCTAATTATGCTTTTACTGTCGATACACTGTACCGCTGTGTCTATGTCGGTGGCAGAGATTTCTCTATGGCTTTGAAAAGGGAAAAGCATGTTGGTGAGGCGGAGGGTGGAGCTGACGATGTGGAGGAGCAGCCCGCAGCTGATTAACTCAGTGGTGTAAAATAAAAAGTACATTTATTTAAGTACTGTACTTAAGTACACTTTTGAAGATTTTTTACTTTACTGGAGTTTTCAATACTTTTACTTCTACTCCACTACATCGGAGGCAAATATTGTACTTTTACTCAACTACAATTATTTGAAAACTTTAGTTAACATTTATTAACCACATCAACCCTATATACATTTCGGCCATTTTTACATTATACATTTGAAAATAGCAGATCTACAAGCTCTCACTGTGAATGTGCCAAATGCGATGCGACGCATTGTGAGCTTGTAGATCTGATATTTTCAAAAGATTTTAATACAGTTTATACATTAAAAAAATAGAAATGGGACGTTCTGCATAAATGAGTATTGATACTTTAACTTAAGTAAAACATGCGAGTACTTTTTCCACCACTGGATAAAGTCCTTGTTTCAATGAGCGCTTCATTATGTCACACAATTACCATCCCAAGCTCAGTCGCAGGCTCGCAGCCAGAATCCAATCTCCTGATCGTTGCATTTCATTACCATGGCGACGATTTGGAGGAGAAGATGAGACAAGAAAACACCCTGCCTTGATCATGGAGTTCATGTCCCCAGTCTGAACACAATCCTTTAACTTACGGCAAGGTCAGTGAAGAGCAGGCAAGAACTCTTGACATGTGAGCGTACATATGCCTGCTGTGATAGGCGATAGGCTTCATGTACTACTAACAAGGTTGTGTTGTATTTGCGCAACTCACTGCATTTCACCATGACTGTAATCCATCAGAACACAAAAAGGCTGTGATTTAAAGTACGTTTACGTCGCACTCCTGTGCTGGAGGCCTACAGTACGTGAGGGAGGGTCCTCCTCGGTGATACTGCAGTCCGTCAAGCCCTTAACAGACACATCAATACCATAGTTCAATCCCTCTCACTATCAGAATTCCTGCTAGGGCCGCGTTTCACGGAGACTGACAGGAGGCAATCCGTGCTGATATCAGATCCGACACATGAGATAGACAGGGGGCTGAATACAGAGTGGCTAGGAGGCAGTATAGTGCTCAGGAGAATGGGTATAGACGCTGACTGTGATCCATATGGATTCCTGTTCCACGGAGGGGCTCAATTCCACTGGTTTATACCCGAGAGTGCCACTGGTAGTAGTCTAGTAGACAATTCACATTCACGTCCAGTTGCATTATTTTATTCATTCAAGATTCACAGTCGTGTGTGAATGGAGAAGTTCTCATATTTTAGAATGATCTTGCCTGCAGAGAAAGACTTGATTGACTTGATATTAAATACGCACAAGTAGGCCAAGCGTTCCGAGCTTGTAGATTGGCTAAATTTAGCTACTTTTGTGTGACACTGTCATTCATTGATTTCAAAATACTCATCACCACCTACAAAGCCCTCAATGACCAGGCTCCCCGCTACCTCTCTGACCTCCTAAAACGCCACGCCCCCTCCCGCTCCCTCGGGTCAGGTGATGCAAACCTCCAGGACTCCCTTTCTCCTCCTTAGTCTTAGCTTAATGTTTTTAGCCTTTTTAACAGATTTTTTTTCCTCCTAATAAAATTGTTTATTGTCTCCGCCAGGCCGAAAGGCATGGCGAGAGAGTATGTTTTGCACCCTGTCCGTCCGCGCGCGCGCACAGACGTGTGTGTCCTGTCTGTCCGTTAGCAGCTAATCTCCGGCACTGTTGGCCCGGTCGCTGCGAAACTGTGCACACACACTCCCTCAATGCCAATAGACCATATTCACACGGTGGCCATATTGGAATTTAACATTGAAAGTGCCACCCCGTTGCTGTGGCAACCGGGGTGGCACTTCATTGACTTAATAGCAACATGGCCGCCGTGTGAATATGGTCTATTCAGAACCTCTGTGCCAATCTTTTCACATGGGCCTGTTGTAGCGCCACCAGGAGGCCGATTTGTGCAAAACCCATTTTTTTATATTACTCCTACAGATTTTATCCAAACATCACACAAATCGGTACACAGTATCTCTATAGTAATGTGATCATCACGGATCTGTCCGATTTTCAATATTCCATCTTGATTAGCTAAGAATGGCTTCCAAAGTTTGCAGGATTGGTCCGTTTTGAACAAAACGCCTCAAATCATGAACGCAGCTTGCGATTTTTTTTAAGCTGTTTTGTAAAACAACTTTGGGTACTAAGAAAAGTCTGATGTATTATTATTATTCAACAAAGTATAAAATAGGGCATTCATTTATGAAGAAAAAAAAACATAAAAAGACAAAATATGGAGATTTCTGCATATTGGCGATTATTTCAAATCAAGAGCTTTACCATAACGTTCTCTGTCGGATGGAAACCTCATATGTCCAAAACTGTTACTTTTCAGGATTCAAGTTCAAAAGCATCAAAAGTAGCAGATCTACAAGCTCAAAACGCGTCGCTTCGCGCCGCGTTTCGAGCTTGTAGATCTGCTAATTTTGATGTTTTTGTGTGACACTGTAGTATGATCATTGATCAAGTAGGGCGTTAATTTACAAAAAAAAGTTAAGATATGGAGACCATAGGAGGCTTCTGCCCGACAGCAATGATAAGTAGTAACTATGGAACTTTGCATTGCCTTGGGCATAATGTCCTAAGGATGAGTTCTGAACACATCCCTGAGCTTCTGGCACACAAAGAACTCACCTGGTGCCAGTGATGGAAGAAGTACTCACATTCTTTACTTAAGTAAAAGTATCAATAGTGATGTCAGTCGGGATGCCAGGTTCGAGTCAGGTTGGCGAAAAACAAGCGGCAGAAACAAGCAAGGAGGTTCATGAAAAAACAAAAGCCACAGGGAGCAAGACGGTGGATCTATATGGGGTCTGAAGGGATACGCGCTGTTTCGCGCGGCTCACAAGACTCCCAGGGGCTCCCCAGGGGGTCCCCCATGTATTTTTTTTATTTATTATTTAATACATACAGACAGAGGGACACGGAGGGACCAACAAACGCAAAGCCCCGCACAGCGTTTGTTAGCCCCCACTCTAGTACCCTATATTGTAAAGATTGTCTGTTACAAGTACGGTATTCAAAATGTACTTGAGTAGCCTAAATCAAAAAATACTTAAAATACCAAAAGTAAAATTACTCTTTATGCAGAAGGTCCCATTTCACCAGTTTTCAAATGTATAAAAATTCTTTGAAAATAGCGCGTTGTGAGCTTGTAGATCGGCTATTTTCAAACTGCCAAAGTATATATAGGTCTGAAGTGGTTTCGTAACAATAATCAAAATCTCCAAAGTAACCAGTGACTAAAGTTTTCAAATAATTATAGTGGTGTAAAAGAACAATATTTTGCCTTTGAGATGAACTGGAGTAGAACAAAGTTAAAGTGTTGAAAATTGGAAGTGCTCCAGTATAGTAAAAAAATACCTCAATATTGTGCAGTACTTGAGTAAAACTTAGTTTAGTTTCCACCACTGCCTCCATGGTGCAGTATATACAGTGATGATCCGTAGGTTGTCAGGGAACAGAATAACTCGTGGTGACAGGCAGCCAGGCACACTGTGCTACCCAGGACCAGGTAAACCTGGGAGGAAGAGGCTGTTGTTGATGCCTCATGATGCCCCCGTGGGGGTGACGAGGACGAAGGGGAGAAGGAGGAACAACAACAACGTGTGGGCTGAGAAAACGTTTTACTCTCAAACTTTTTTTTCATTTGGCGGACCCTTAACAACTGATTCACTGCCAATCACGTAGATCTACGCGAACCTATTTAAAGCCGCCACGTGCCAGTCGTGCTACGTGAACTAATTTTTTTTTGACCCAAAGACCAAGGAGATATGATTTTTCGAAGATCTAGACTCCTATCCACTTCCTTGTTAACTTAAAACTTAAAAATTCTGTATCTCTGTATATTCTGTATATTCTGTAAATTCTGTAACTTTTTTTTTTCAATGAAAAATCTCTGGCACTGGCTAAAAAAATATGAAAATACCTCTGGCAGTTAATGGGTTGTTAACCCCTTAAGACCCGGGAACGCATCTGTGTGTCATTTTAAGATTTCTTTGGGCTATTAAAAAATAGCACATATACAAGCTCATAGCGCGGCACTCGGTGCCGCGCTATGAGCTTGTAGATCTGCTATTTTTTTTAAATAGTGAAAATGTGTATACAGTATATATATTTTTTAAAGTGAACATTTTTAACTCTGTTACAACTTCTGGGGGGTCCCTGGAACAAAATATTTTGAGATGGGGGGTCCACGGCCAAATGGATTTTTTTTTTTTAAACGTAGGATTTAGAAGACATTTGCAGAATCCCCCAGAACCAAAGATTTGAGTTACAAACAATAGCAGATCTGCCGCGCTATGAGCTTGTATATCTGCTATTTTTGAATAGCCAAAGAAATCAAAAAATGACACACAGATGCGTTCCCGGTCTTAATGGGTTAAATTGATACCAAGGGCCCATGCATCCGCCTTTGAAATTGATAGGAAGTGACAGTTCATATGATATTGATATGAATTGATGGCCTGTAGTTTCGCTGTAACCCTGCTGGCGTCAGAAGAAATAACTCCCAATGCAAGTGGGTGGGTTTTTGCCGAACTTTAGACTTGATTTTATTACCTTAATAAACATGGTCATAAATACTATATGCTTCGTGTGATGTCATGGTTCACGTCGGCTCTGGTGCAGAGCCGTAGAACCACTGTTGCCAGATTGTGTGAGAGAAATAAGCAGCCAGTTCTCTGAAAACAAGCCCAAAAGCAGCGACTATAGGCTACATGAGCACTTTAAACCTACATAGTACATTGGTTATTTGGAAAATAGACGATCTACAAGCTCACAAAAAGCTCTTTAGAAGAAAAAGTGAAATAATATTTGGAATATATGTATTTTTTGTACACTCTGTAGGCCTACATTCTCTGTCTAAACGCGGAATAAAAAGTGAGAACGCAAACGGGACTTTGTCGTTTCCTCTAGAGACCGTTGTCGTCTAAACATGGCCTAAAGGCTTCAAATGAAA
The DNA here is from genome assembly GCF_963280865.1 of Gymnoscopelus braueri. NCBI lineage: Eukaryota > Metazoa > Chordata > Actinopteri > Myctophiformes > Myctophidae > Gymnoscopelus > Gymnoscopelus braueri. Next base: position 34,785,154 of record NC_137622.1, read on the forward strand.
AGGTGGTGATAGGGTTGGGATCCGGAACCGGAGAAACCAGATCCAACATTGAGGAACCGGAATCAGTTCCATCACACTTGGAATCGTTTCCGGAACCGGTTTTATCACACTGTCAGAGCTGGTTATTTAGACTTCACGTCTGCTATACAATTACAATACCAGTGTTTCTCAAATGTTTTAATTTCAAGGACCTCCATACTGAGAGTGTACAAATGGAACTGTGAGGGTCCATTTGAAACCACCTATAGGAATCGTTAAAGGGAACCGTTAAGAGCATACATGGGCAACTGGCGGCCCGGGGGCCACATGTGGCCCTCACCTTCACTTAATGCGGCCCGCAGGTTAATATCGGAATACTGATATATTATTGATTTCAGCTGTTCCAATTCCAAAACATGCAATCATGACCCGCTTTAATTACTTCAGTCTAAATGATTAGTTTAATTGCTTTTTTTTATGTCCAATGTATTTGTAATTAAGTTCATAAGGTTAACTTAATCAACTGCATAATGCATTTGAAATTAAATAAAAACGCACTTTTCAGGATTCCAATTCAAAAATACCAAAAAATGAATTCAGGATTCCAAAATAGCAAATCCACAAGCTCAAAACGCGTCGCTTTGAGCTTGTAGATCAGCTATTTTTGCTACTTTTGTGTGACATACTAGATTACTAGAATGACAAAGTACGGCATTAATTTACGAAAAAAGTTAAAGTATGGAGATAAGAGGTTTCTGCCCGACAGCAACAACATGCAATGTGGGCCCCTGGAGTGAGTGTGGAAATATAGTGGCCCTCTCCATCAGCAAAGTTGCCCACCCCTGGTTAATAGGGAATTGTTAAGGAACCGTAATCGTTAAATGCCAACGATACCAATCCAAAAGATCCCTCCCATTGCTCCAGCCCTACCAGTGGTACAGTAGGACTGGGGGAGTTGGTAGAAATGGGGCCATCGTGAGCGTAAATCTGCCATCAAGAGTGGAAGCCCATTGTGCTCCCGTCAGCAGAGTGGCATGAGGGGCTTGGTAACATCATTTCCGCTGGGTCCTCCAGAGATGTCAAGCCTCACTCCCACAAGATTAAAGATTGCATTACAAATTAGAACGCATGAGCAGCTGCGCGGAGTTGGAAGCGGCAATTGACTTTGTGCGTTAGCATGGATTAGTCTAAATCATTAAACCCCAGGGCTCGCAATCTGACAGCTAAATGTACATTCCCATGAAGCAAATTCTGCCATTAGCGTTGGCTTGTGGCTAAGCTAATTATTCTTTACAAAGGCGGGAGAAAAAAAACATTATAGCTAAACACCGAAGGGAATAGTTCAGCCACAGAATGCATATGGGTAAATGGAAAGCAAGCCAATAAACAACAGCAAATTCCAACGAAAGCGGGTAGAATTCTATTAAGCTGTCATCCATATAATCCAATCTATCCAAAGCCGTTTGTGGTTATACCAATGATACCAATGATTGAATGAAACGGCTCTGTTCTGGCCTTTCTGCCGTGGGTTCAACTCAGCTTCCTTGTCACATCGCAGGTTTACACACGTAAAAGGAGGAGTGAGTGCAATTCTTCTGTCGTACAAGCGCCATCATTGCCGTCGCAAGAAATGTGGACAAGATAGAGAAAGACAGAAACAGACAGTGGTGGTAAAAGGACTAACATTCTTTACTTACTGTAAGTAAAATTATCAATACTGCAACGTAGAAATACTCTGTTACGAAGTAGAAGTCCGGAATTCAGAATGTACTTGAGTAAAAGTACAAAGTATTGGTATCAAGATGTACATAAAGTACCAAAAGTAAAAGTACTCATTGTGCAGAATGTTCAAAATGATGCGTCACATCGCGACGCATTGTGAGCTTGTAGATCTGCTATTTTCAAATGGCCAAAATATATATAGGGCTGAAGTGGTTAGTGTGTTTTGTAGTAAAAGTACAATATTTTCCTCTGAGATGTAGTGGAGTAGAAGTAAAATGATTGGAAAGTGGAAATACTCCAGTAAAGTAAAAAATACCTCAAAATTGTTCTTAAGTGCAGTACTTAAGTAAATATACTTAGTTACTTTCCACTACTGTATGCAAAGTGCCATGGGTTCAGCAAGGCAGGTATAACAGATGTTATATCTAGGCCTATTTTAAAAGAGTCCAGGGTCTGTGGTGCTCTCAGGTCAACAGGAAGGCTGCTCCACAGGCGCGGCGCTGCCGAGCAGAAGGCCCGGTCCCCCATAGTATGTAGATTAGTACCAGGGACATCGAGGAGGAATCTGCTCGTAGATCTGAGGGTGCGGGTGGAAGTTTGTGGGGGCTTAATTAATTTCTGTCGGTAGGGCGGGGCATGTCCATTTATGCAGTTGTGGGTGATTAGTAGGACCTTGAAGTTGATCCTGGCTGAGACGGGGAGCCAGTGCAGTGAAAATAGGATAGGTGTTATATGATCCAGTGGCGTACCCACTGTAGAGGCAGACTAAGATCTCGCCTCCACTAGAAAACCCAAATAACCCGAAAAGGTGTCATTGCGTGCTTAATGTCCTCAAAGACAGGTAACCAACAAGCTTTGAACTGAGCAGATTGGACCTTCCGTTCCAGAGATAATGGCCAAAACATCTTGAAACGGCCACTTTCGCCGGTTTTCGATCGCCAATTTTCGATTGAGTTGAAATTTCTTTTTTGGGGGTAATAGGGGTGGGGGGTCGGTTGCAAAAAAGAAATCTCGCCTGCCCTAAATGTAATTCCTGGGAACGCCACTGATATGATCATGCTTACGCACTCTCATTAGGATCCTGGCAGCGCTGTTTTGGATGTATTGCAGCTTCTGAATACTTTTGCCAGGAATCCCACAGAAGAGTGCGTTGCAGTAGTCCAGTCTAGAGGAGACAAAGGCATGGACAAGCTTCTCTGCATCTGACAGGGTTTGAAGGGGGCGGAGTTCGGAGATGTTTTTGGAGATGATTGAATGCAGTTCTGCACAGGTGTTTATAAGGTTACTTTCCACCACTGGACATCACATAGCTACAGAGGCGGTGGGGGCGGTTTTCAATGTACAGCTGTGTGTCATCAGCTGATGACACTACCAAGGGGTAACATTGTAGATTATGAAGAGGAGGATATACACTGTATGCACTCGGTTGGGCTTTGCCTGGGTCTGCTCGTCAAGTTCTCCGTGTCTGCCTATGCTTTCCACAGCCAGATGTGTCACCTATATACAGGAGTGGCAGTGGTCACATCACATCAAGACAAATGTACTGAGGGTAAATTGCATTGTGCTCCAAATCCCATTCCCCAATGATGATGCTATTGATCAAAAGGGGGACAGCAGTAGCCATAGGCCTTCATATACAGTACAGTAGCATGAAGATGAGGTCAGCACAGGTCATTTAAGACAACAACAAAAAATGGCATGTCAGTGTATTTCCATATAACTCTCATTGAGGATGGATGTACTTTGATTAAAAGAGAAAGAAAAAGGCAGTCAGTGTCATGGTTCAATTATTGTGGGCTGGTTGGTCGGTCACTGATGAAAAAATATGTTCATTGTCTGATTGTCAACTTCAGAGATCCTTCCCCGAGAGGACAATTTCACAGGTGTGAAACACACACACTTAGAGCAGTGTGTGTGTTTCAACAGGCAGAAACGGTGTGGGGGGGGGGGACGTTTTTTTTTCTTATTTCCACACAACAGCTCTAAGGTATATTATGACATGTCCCTATAGTGTATGTATGTGTGCTTTACTTCCTGTTGAGGTGCAGCTGAACTCACTTATTGTGCCGTTGGCATCAATTTGTTAATTTGAGGTGAATTATTACTATTACTTTTATTATTTACTGAGATATGCTAGTGGTCCAGAGCAAAAAAAAAAGATTGAGAACCACCGATCTATTCCTTTCCCATTATTCTGTTCTCTTAACCTTCCTTATTAAACTCATGTTAACTGATTCATTGCAACTATGAGCAAGCAGAGACATGCGATTGATTATGGGCACATTTCCTAATAATGGTGACTCAACCCGACAATCTGGTAGAGTTTCCCTTGAGATTCTAACTCCGAATTCTGTGGAAGTTCTTCACATCCGACTTCCCAGTAACTGATGGCATTGATGCGTCAACTGATAACATTGATGCGTCATACATCATACTGTTTCTCAACTAGTGGACGATAAAATCGAATAAACACACACACACACACACACACACACACACACACAAACACTAATTTAGTATAAGATGACATCATGGAAAATTTGTACATCCTTCACACGTTTCCTTCGTGCACAGAAACCACAGCCTGCAGCCTAGACCTCACTGTTTAGTAGCCTGTTGACACTCAGAATGTTGTCTTATACATTTAAAACACTTACTACTTACTTACTTAAAAAACAAACACTTTTAAAACAAGCCTCTTTCTTTTATCACAAAATGAAAACATAGATAGAACTCAGAGCACAACCTTCATTTGAACCTTGTATTTATTGTATAGTTACTATTAGAATGGTTTAATTTTTAACCTTGTATTTAATGTATAGTTACTATTAGATGGTTTCATTTGAACCTTGTATTTGTTGTATAGTTGCTATTAGAATGGTTTCTCAATGTTTGTAAGCACATAATTGGTCAATACGGCTTACCTCCAAAACATCTTTAACTTCTACCCATAGGGCCATAGTTCTGTTAAACACAAATCCAATGGCCAAAACACACAAATGTAAAATGCGTTTTATGACTGTACAATTACAAACTGAAACCTGAGTCAAGAAGCAACTTTATTGTCTCATCGCTGGTTTACATGTTGGGTGAAATCTTATATTTTGCATCATCCATCATTTTGTTGTAATTTAGAAAAAGGAGACGCAACGAAAGTGGGGAGCACAGGGAGAGAAGAAACTAAAAAAATAAAGATGCATGTCAAAGAGAACCTCTGAACAATACTGTTTTTTTTTTTACTTTAACATTATTTTGGATATTTTTTATCATCGTTTCAATCTTGGAGAACGTACTGAGAAGAAAACCCATTTACATATTAAAGTACATTCAAAGACGACCCTAAACCTATGTCTCAGACAAGGCAGTCTTTTGACGGGTTCTCCCTGGGTTTGTGGAAGTTGGCCTGAGGCAGCTCTTCAGTGAAGGCTTTCTCCAGCACCTTTAGGATAGAGCTGCGGAATACATCCTTGAAATCCTGACCCATAACCACGTACAACAGTGGGTTCAGGCAGCTGTTGAGAACTGCCAGGCCGGCGGCTACGTGGGTCCCGATGATGAGCACATGATACAGTGTTTCACTGTACTCTGTCACCAGAATAATCAGATACATGATGTGTATGGGCACCCAGCATAGGAAAAATGCGGTGATAACAGTTGCTATGATTTTGAAGGAGCGACCTGATTGGCCGGCCAGTGAGCGATTATTCCTGAGCCGGGAGATGATGACAGAATAGCAGGAGACGATGACAGTGAAAGGGACCACGAATCCCATGAGGAAGTGAGTGATGATCATGACCCCAGATCGAAATCCCCAAAACTGCTTCGCTTTGTGTGTACTGTAGTCACCGGAAAGTGCATATTTGGTGTAGCACCTGATGATGCCCTCATCATGGCCTGAAGGCTGTGTGTCCCTAAAGATGAAGTAAGGGGAGCTAAGAGCCAAGCCCAGCACCCAGACAGCCAGACTCACCCAAGATGCCTTTCTGACACTGCGATGGTTCTGGGCCCACACTGGACACACCACACATACACATCTGTCAACACTGATGACCACTAGGATGTAGACGCTGGCATACATGTTCATGAACAAAACAGTACCGTCCATTTTGCACATGAATTTGCCAAAAGGCCAGTGGTCCAGAGCTACTCGTGTGATGGTCAGGGGCAGGAACGCTGTAAACAGGAAGTCGGCCACAGCAAGGTTGAGGTACCAAATGGTGTTGACGGTTTTCTTAATTTTGAAGCCCGTCACCCAGATGACAACGCCGTTCCCCAACACACCGAGCACAAAAACCAGGCTGAAAATGACTAGGTACACGATCTTGAGGGATTTTTGATGTTCAGCATATCCATACTCCACATTGTCTTCCCAGAAAGAGCCGTTTCCACCCGATAGATCCATCTCTTTATTGTGATAAACAGCAGTTGTGTTCATAATCTCAATCGTCCTAAAACTTAAAATAACAACATTAGGTTAATGCTTTGTTTTAACAGGCCATGTATTATTATACTGAAATTATTTGGTGCCAAGGACCCACATACAAGATTTGTATTGTTAAAATGTTTCATATATATGTGTGTGTGTGTGTGTGTGTGTGTGTGTGTGTGTGTGTGTGTGTGTGTGTGTGTGTGTGTGTGTGTGTGTGTGTGTGTGTGTGTGTGTGTGTGTGTGTGTGTGTGTGTGTGTGTATATATATATATATGTTACAGGTAAATTGGCATTCCAGGTAAATTGGAAAAGAAGCGCTTTTTTTCACCGCCACCCCCCCCCCCCCCCCATGCAATTCTGTAGAATCATCGCTAGAGGGCAATGCAAGCCACAAGCCAGACATGAGCCCCACACCATGCACGCATGCACACGCGCACAAACGAGCACACACACACACACACACACACACACACACACACACACACACACACACACACACACACACACACACACACACACACACACACACACACACACACACACACACACACACACACACACACACACACACACACACACACACACACACACACACACACACACACACACACACACACACACACACACACACACACACACACAATGCAGTTGAAGCACAAGGGGGCGAGGGGGCGGTGCTGGCGGGCTATGTTAGTGCAGTGAGTGGCAGTTGGGGCAAACGCAGTCCCCACAACATCATTTACGATTCTGTGCCTATCGGTACATAACTCGGACGGCGCTTTAGTCGACTAGCAGATCGGCCGGTCGTCGCTCGGGCGCAACTCCTCAGCCTCAAGGTCTGCTGAGTCGGCGCGCCTCCGTCATGGTCCAAAACTATACTTTATCGGCGAAAAAAAGTAGTCCGCGGTTGTTTGAAAAAGTAATGTCCCAAGCGGGAGTCAAACCCAAACTCCCAGTGGTAGTGAATGGGGAGTCCAATGATTATCGAAGTGCACCACTGAGGCTGGTGCTTGAATTCCTGGTTGCTACGTTATTGTTGTCGTCCTCGCATCAAAGCCTCGCCTCGCAGCCCCCCGCCTAAAAACAAGCGCTCCACTTCCAATTTACCTGGAATGCCAATTTACCTGTGACATATATATTAGTATATATATATATATATATATTAGTGCTGTCAAACTATTAACATTTTTAATCGTGATTAATCGCATTCTTTGTCATAGTTAATCGCGCGATTAATCGCAATTAAGTAATCAGTTTTGTATCTGTACGAATGTACCTTACAGGTATATTTCTCAAGTTTGTATACCCCTATTAACATGGGAGTGGAAAAATATGCTTGCTATTTGCAAAATTATTATTGGAAATTAATTAAAAAGCCCCAAAAGATTATTATTATTTCTTTTTTTTGGGGGGGGGGGGGGGACCGCAGATGACAGTGAAGTGACAATTTAAGGACTTTTAAGAACTTTTTTAATACCTCAAAAAGAAAGAAAAGAAAAAGATCATTACTGCATCAAGTAATCACCCAACTATCCTATAAACACTGGTCAAACATTAAAAAAAATGTCAAGAAAGAGGCAACTATTTTGAAAATAGCAGATCTATAAGCTCACAATGCTTCGCAAAGTGAGGCGTTGTGAGCTTGTAGATCTGCTATTTTCACCATTTTTATCTGTGAAACCAGAAATGTAACGCCTCTACTCCTACAATTCCAAGTGCTTATCAGGGTGGGGGGGTCCCCAGTTCAAATAAGATTTTTTTGGGGGGTCACGGCCTGAAAAGGTTGAGACCACTGGTATATATAATAAAGTAAAAGCAAAGATACCTGTTTCAAAGTGTTGAAGAGACGTCAGTGTCAGTGTCAGAGAAGTGTCTTGTTCTGTGGTCGGTGAACACTGAGGAGCTCAGAGCAACTTATAGCACCTATATGTAGACCGGGAGCAGCCCAGCCCTCAGGATGTTCTCTGCTTACTTTTTTTCACTATTATTTCCAGTTAGTACTTAGCCTGGTAAACCCCCCTCCCTCCGGAAATCTCAGGTTAGTTAGTACTAGGGTTAGGGGAAATGACAGCCCTGAACGGAAGTCTAATCATTTAATCACTATGATCATCTAATCACTTTGTTGCTCAAAACTGTGATGTCGAAGGTGTCACAACTAATTTCAGCTGAAAATAACGTTTTGATTTAATATTTTTTATAGCAAGCTTTCGGTCATAGACCTTCATCAGACATAACTTAACACCAGGAAAAGTGAGGCACACCACATTGTCAACTCACAAGTGCAACGTTTCCGCCCATGTGGCCTTTGTCAGATGGTTAGGTCACCACACTGAGATGCTACTATCTGGTGGGTGATTTGAGATATCTGAAGCAACAAGTGACACCATCCAAATGTTTCCTGAGCAGCAAGTGACGTCAAACAGTTAGGCCCTGGTTGCAAGTGATTACTGGAGTTGCAGACAACTTTTTAACTGGAAAACAAGCTCACAAATGATATTTATCTCTCTTGATTGGATCAAATGTTTAACCCACCTGAAAATGTATTTTCTGTTTACTAAAGACCTGGAGAGATGGGTAGACTCCTGAATTGCAGAAACACTCTATAGCAATGTTTACTATCAGAATATGGAGCTTTACCCTTTTAACTAAAAACGTTTTATTTTAACTACGTATATCACTTTACAGCACCTTTAAGCCTTATTAAAACATTTTCAATAATAGCCGATCTGCAAGATCTACTATTGATATTTTTTTTTGCCTACACTGACATTTCCAAAATAGCCATGCCAGGTTGAAAGTGGTTAATCCTATGAGTTATACGTGTCGTTTTCTTATTGTCATGTTAACTCCCGACAGGCTTAACAAAAGTCAACTCAGCATTTCCTGCTCTCGCATGTGAGACTAGACTACACCAGCTATGAGTACAAGATGAGCATGCAGATGAGCAAAATCAGGCATAACGTCAATCCTAACCAACGCCTAAACCTAACCTCTAAATGCTTAATTCTTACCCCAACCCGCTAAAAATCATCCAGTCCTCTTATGAGGACCAAGGAAAGTATCATCACAATGTCTATTTCTCAAACTCTATTCTACTTGTGGGGATGTTCCTCACATATAGTAACACACACACACACACACACACACTTATTTAAATATCGGCCGTGTTGAATATTGTTCAACCCAGAAACGGAGTATTGCATCTTCCCGTCCTTCAGTTGTTACAGTGCTATGGGATTTGGTCCTTGGAGGGAACACCAGGATATCCAACAGGAAAGACGTTGAAAACATTTGTGTGCTGTGTGCTCACATGGCATGGTTGCTATCCTGCCATGCATGCATAATCGAACGGGAAGTGACAACATTTCAGGAAGCTCCCCCCTGGGAGAGCACGTGGCATGAAGGCTAAGGCCTGATTTATCCTTATTTTTACACATGGGTGTCGTGTCGCACAACCGAAAATAAAAGTTCACATTGCGTCGTGCTGCGACACATTATGAGCTTGTTGATCTGCTAGTTTCACCGAATGTTCACCCATTATGACCTGCCTGGAATAGGAACGCTATAGGGTTCATGTGGTAAAGTTTTCTGAGGAGCCAGCACAAGCATCACTTGGGAGATGCGGGCAATCTGACAGGCGGAGATGAAATGTGCTTTTCTATGCCAGCAGTTCTCAAAATTTTTCGTGCCAAGGACCCCCAAAATGATATGTATTTGGCCAAAATATCGGGTGCCAGAAGAGAAGATTTATGTAAAAAAAATAACTAAATTATTCAAAGTTTTCCAAACATTTTCGATGCTTTTCAAATACTTTCAAAAATAGCAGATAGCTCTGCATGAAGTGACGCGCTGTGAGCTTGTAGATCTGCTATTTTTGAATAAATGGATAAAGTGGTTAAAATGATTGTGATGCTATGTTGACCCCTGGTGCTCCCCGGACCCCACTTTGAGAACCAATGTTCTATGCAACACATGCAATTCATCTATTCACAGGAGAAGCACAGAGTGACCCAGCGAATCCAAGCGAGTGTACGCAAGCATATCACTCCCCATGCATGTGAAAACACTGTTAACTACTTTCAACCTGGTGTCCCTATTTTGGGTAACTTTGCTCGAATAGCCGATGTACAAGCTCACAGGGCGTCACGTGCGACACATTGTGAGCTTGTAGATCGGCATTTTTTTAGCTTTTGTCTTACGGCGAGGTATACAGAGCTTAAATGGTTAACTCTTCATACATCCTTAAATGTACCTACGAGAACAACCCTCCACATTACAGTCTTCAGATGATGAGACTTGAAAGTATTGTTCATCTGAAAGTATGGCTGCACCTCAGTGGCTTCAGTAAAGTGGCCTTATTATGCTGCCATCTTTTGTTTTCTCCCCCCAACTTAGTCATTATGCCAACTCCCCTTGATCAATGAACTACACTACAACACAATCCCTGTCACTGCTAATTTGCACGGTTGCCCTGGATTATACAAACATGTCTCTACTGCATTGGTGGGGCTAGCATTTTGTTTACCTCAGAATCATTAATTTGGCCTTTGAAGAGCTGTTCAGAGGACACCGAAGCACAACATTAATACGTCTCTCTTCAGAGTCAGTTAGACATATCAAAATGTAAATGATTTATAATTTGAATAGACACCCTGTATTGTATTGTTATATTTGTTTAGGTAAAAGTGAGTCATTCGTTAACTCCTGTCAAACAGTACACAGACTTCTGCCAACACTTAGATGTGTATTCAATTCTATTGAAGAACCCTTATTTTTCTTCTGGCAACGTTTCTTGAGCAACAAGCAAGAGAGCACAAACCTTTCACAGCTATTTGTTTTGGAATGCTTTTCATCAAACAGCAATAGCAAGATTTGTAATTGTACTGCTGTGATTCCAAATGGTCAAAATGCACAGAGAACCAGTTGACACACTACCACATAGGCAACAAACTCCAGTCTCTCTAAATAACTACTTTGTTTGATTTATTGTTGTATACAAAACACAGCAATACCCAACCTTTACAATAATTGGCCCAAAGGGGTGTCAGTTCAGTACAAAACAATTGTGGCAAGTCACATTAATCCACATCAAAGGCCACAACCACTGTACAAGTCATCACCAAAAATATGTAGAAAGGCATTGCAAAATCACAAACCCAACTTGCAACCCAAACAGGCTTAACCATAAGCAC
>NC_137622.1:34798975-34836475 GCF_963280865.1 Gymnoscopelus braueri
GAGCCCTAACAAGCACAATATGTCTCAAGGCATGATGGGAAATAGATGAGCTTTTAGGTTGCCAGCTGAGGCAAGAGACATTCAATCCTAATGTTTCTCATCCTCATGCATTGCGGGTGTTTAATTTGTTTTTTTTCTCTTCTTCCTTTTGCTGTTGACTCAGTAGTTTCACTGTCTATCTCCTTACCCTCTCCTCCTTTTTAATCTCCCTCCCTCTCTCTCTCTCTCTCTCTCTCTATCTCTCCCCTACACTCTCCATCTCTGTCACTCATCTATCTTCTGCTCTGTTTTCTTCAATCCCTTTTCCCTTTCCCCTTATATTGTTTTCTGTAAAGCGACTTTGAGTATCTAGAAAAGTGCTATATAAATTGTATCTATTATTGTCTCTCTCTCTCTCTCTCTCTCTCCCTGGGTGGTATCAGACTGAGCTCCTGTAAAGAGGAGATAAAGCCCCCCAGTAGGGCTGGCCCACAGCTGTCGCCTTCTGACTTCCTGGACAAGCTCATGGGAAGAACGTCCGGATACGATGCCCGAATCAGACCCAACTTCAAAGGTATGCTATCCATCAAGGGAAGGCATGTAGAAAATCACATTGAGTGCATCGGGGAGAATGTACAAAATGTAACCAAATGGACCCATACTGAGGATTTTATTGTGTATGAACGCCCGCAACTCATCACATTTCTAAAAGTGTTTCCGTCTGCTCCGCTTCCATCCTGTCTGGTTTCTCAGTTCTGTCTGTTTTGTACAATTACTTGGAACCAAAAAAGGCAAAATAAAACTTCTGGGATGAAGCTCTAAATGTAAGAGTTTGAGGCAGTTATGTTGGCAGAGATTTGGGTAAACAACTTCTTTGATAAGTAGAAGCCAACACACACACACACACACACACACACACACACACACACACACACACACACACACACACACACACACACACACACACACACACACACACACACACACACACACACACACACACACACACACACACACACACACACTTGTTTTCAGGAGGAGCGAGCAGGGAATCAAATCCCCAAAGATCCAATTCCAAAAGAAACACCTCTGTATTGATTTATTAAAAAAGGTCGATGTTTCGATCCCAAAGGCCTTTCTCAAGACTTTCATTTACATGCAAGCAGAAAACGCAGTGCGAAACGCCACATTATCAGCTTACCTGCCGTTGCAGGCATTATTGCATTGACGCGTTGCTTCGCAGCACGTTCAGGTTCTGGTGCCCAGCACTGGCCGGGTTATTGTATGGGTGAAATAGGCTGTCTCTCTAGCTCTCCCTCCCTATAATTTCCTTTATTTTTTACATTTGTAATTTATTAAAAACTACATATTTTGTTGTTTTAACCTTGAATAAAACCCAACTTCTAGGGCAGTGGTTCTCAAAATGAGGTCCGCTGACCCCCAGGGGTCCTTGGGGTGGTGTTGTGAATGGGTATGGTGTGCCAGCTTAATATGTTGGTGTGAAAAACTAAAATCTCCTGTGTACTTTACTTCCTGTTAAACTACTAAGAATCTAATCGGTGCCATTCAAAGACTCCAAAGAATATCCTCAATACGCATGTCCATCCTCGAGTGATGTCTCAAGATGGGTAATGTCCTTTTTTATTGCCGTTTCTTCAACCCAACAGGTCCACCTGTGAATGTCACTTGCAACATCTTCATCAACAGCTTTGGGTCCATCACAGAAACCACCATGGTAAGACCAGCCTTTTGATGAATTCTGATAGAAATGATGGAATATGTTTTTAAACACCTCTCCTTCAGTACACATGCTTGCTCTTGCATTGAGATGACACTTTCTTTTCCTGACAGCTACATCGTTATATATTTTTTCACATTACTTATAAATGAAGGTTCCCAGACACCCCCAGCATCACCTCTCCCGCCCACTTCCTTGTTAATTCCCTCACAGTAATGGAGCGGTTGCCTTCCCTCTTTTCCTCTTGTCGTCTGGAGCGTATTAGAACAACCCTTCGGCCACACCGACGGGTCACTGACGTGCTTATAATGAACTGTCCGCTCTGCAATTAAAATGAAGAATTGAGAAAATGAATGAAACGGGCGGGAGAAGGCAGGCAGGCAAAGAGAGGAGGATGGGGGCGGGGGGAGGTGGGGTGAAAATATGGCTGCCGTGAAGTGTGGCTTTTAGGGGGTTGTTGTTGGTGCTGGGTCAGCACAATGTAGCAGAGAGCAGTTAAAAGGTTGTGGTGACGAGGCCCGCAGGGCCAGACCTCCGGTCAGTTCCGCCCGGACACAGATGACACTAATGATGCAATTGTGAGCTTTGTTGCTTTTATTGTGATAAATGTGGTGGACACGCCTTAGATTCGTTGTTGGCCTCCCGCGAGATTCAAGTCACGCACTCTAACAATAACAACTCCAGAAATGACTCATTATGACTCATTTCTAACTAGAGTAAAATGCATAATATGGCATACATTGGAGTGGTTTTGTCATTGTTGATATACACATACAACCTCGTTTAGTTACATTTACAACAGGGGCGGATCTACAACTTTGATGATGGAGAGGGCCACTATATTTCCACACTCACTACAGAGGGCCACATTGCATGTACTGTTGGGCAGACACCTCCTACCGCCGTATTTTAATTCCGTACTACCCCCAAACCCCCCCCCAGTGGGTCTTGTACTTTTTCCACCACTGATTCCACCACCAGTGATTGCATTCTCTCTATTAATTAATTACACAGGACTACAGGCTCAACGTGTTCCTACGGCAAAACTGGAACGATCCCCGTCTGGCGTACAGTGAATACCCAGATGACTCTCTGGATCTGGACCCCTCCATGTTGGACTCCATCTGGAAACCCGATCTGTTCTTCGCCAACGAGAAAGGGGCCAACTTCCACGAGGTCACCACTGACAACAAACTGCTAAGAATCTTCCAAGATGGCAGCGTCCTGTACAGCATCAGGTAGGGCACTGGTTACCAAACAATGGGTCAGGACCCAACATTTTTTCCCCCCGTTTCATACATGTAAAAAATATATATATATTATTTCAAAAATATTTATAAAAGTAAAAAACTCAACTTTTCATCAATACTCATTCAGTGCCCGGCTTATTTATGGCAGTTTGGCTCTGAGTGCTACAGCCAAAATTCATTGTAAAAAAAAAGTGCTTAGGAGCCGAGATACAGCCTTTTTCAGTAAGAAGTTAAACAAAGAGTGAATGGAGCAGAATATTTTCAAATCATGATATCTCGGGTTCTGAAATTTTTTTTCCAAAAAAAAGAAAAGGAAAAAATGTGATTCTTTTTCTCTTTTTTTTTACGTCTTAGACGTCCAGTGCCACTCAGGGCTTATGTTAAAACAGACGTCTTAGACGTCCAGTGGCACTGAATGAGTTAAAGTAGTGAAAATAGCAGATCTATAAGCTGATCTATAATGATTGCCCCCGGTGATTAAGGACCTTAACACAAAGGATTTAATCCCGCATGGGAAGCCAAACATGTACCGCTCATTCAAAGGGGAATCCACCCCCCTTTTTCCAGGGGAGATATTAGAGCTGGCAGGACTACTCCATTACATTCACCCCCCCTCTGGCCTCCCCCTGATTGGGAACCCTGATCCGGATCATGGAACCAATATACTGTAACCCCCTGGATTCCAACCCGGCTTCCTCGTGGCATGGGAGCATGTCAAAGGGGGGGTTGGGGGTGAATGTACAGTAGCTCCCTTGAACAAGAGGGAGTTTGCTAATTCCAGCACGCAACACCATCGGTTCTGCTGATCTACGCTAAACGGAGATCGTGATCGTTAGTTGCCAACAACCACAAAAGGTGACAATCACACAGTTAAAGGAATAGTTCACCCCAAAAAAAAATCTTATTTTCTATCAATTACAAAATAACAAATAACAAATAACAAAAAATTATGAACTACTCCTTTAACCCATTAAGACCTGAGGCGATTCTTAAAAATCGTAAAAAATCCTAACAGTTTAAAAAAAAAATCTATCATAAAAATATCATGATTTTTCAAAAATAGCAGATCTACAAGCTCATAGCGCGGCACTCGGTGCCGCGCTATGAGCTTGTATATCTGCTATTTTTGAATAGCCAAAGAAATCTAAAGTGACACAGATGTGTTCCAGGTCTTAATGGGGTTAAGAGGAGCTATTGGTCCATACAACCATTGGAGTAACAAACAATGTTGCTGTGTATTCCATATCCATGTTTTTTTTTTATTCCTGTATCAAAACAAAAAAAATACAAAAGAGATGCACGCCAGAGATGTTGCAGCTCTAAGGGCTTCAGGGGTGCATGAGTAAGGGGGCATGTGTTTCAACTTCTGCTTTGATCAAACAATATGACATAATCCGCAACATGGTTTATGGAATGCAAAGCATTTTTTCCCCTGTCTTTGATTGTTGAAACTATGATAATAATAATAAATAAAACATTTTAAAAAAACAGTGGAATGGTGAGACAGGGAGGTGTGCAGATAGCTGGGGAAAGTCATATTGAAGAGGTGGGTTTTGAGATCGGTTTTGAAGGTTTGGAGGGTGGGGGCCTCTCTGAGAGTATTGGGGAGTGCGTTCCACAGGGTTGGGGCAGCAAAGGCAAAAAAAAGCCCAATCGCCCAGTAGGTCCAGTACTTGGTCCTGGGGACCTCAAGGAGTTTGGGGGAGGGACTGAGGGAGTGGGAGGGGACATGACGTTTGAGGAGGTCGAAGAGGTAGCCAGATTGTTCAGTGTCTTATATAGGTGGTGAGCAGTGGTGGAAAAAGTACTGGTACTGGTATATATAGACAGTACTGCAATGTAGGAATACTCTGTTACAAGTAAAAGTCTGGGATTCAAGATTTACTTGAGTAAAATTACAAAAGTATTGGTATCAAAATGAACTTAAAGTACCAAAAGTAGAAAGTACTCATTATGCAGAATGTCCCATTTCACAAGTTTTCAAATGTATATAATGTCTAACAATCGTTAGAAAATAAGACAATCTACAAGCTCACAATGCGTCACAACGCGACGCATTGTGAGCTTGTAGATCTGATATTGTCAAATGGCCGAAATGTATATAGGGTTGAAGTGGGTAACTAATGTATGTTTTGTAATAATAATCTAAAAGTAACTAGTAGTTTAATTGTACTGGAGTAAAAGTATAATGTTTGCCTTTGAGATGTAGTGGAGTAGAAGTAAAAGTACAGAAAATTGGAAATACTCCAGCAAAGTTAAAAATACCTCAAAATTTTACTTAAAAGTACAGTTCTTGAGTAAATGTACTTAGTTACTTTACACCACTGGTGGGGAGTAGTATTTTGAAGTGGATTCCTTGTTTAACCGGAAGCCAGTGAAGGTCTCAAGTGGGCTCATAGGTCTCTCTGCCCCCGTGTTTACACATTGGAGCACTTTAGCCTCTTCTTGTGATTTATTCATCGGGGTATTTGTGGTCTGCTCCTCGCTGGCTATAAGGGAAACATGTCACATACATTAGCATATAGTGTCGTTGTCGGGCGGAGACCTTGTATGTCCACCCGTTGCTTTTCAGGAAATTGGGAAAAAATTACGTGTTCCAGTGGATGTACAGTACAGTTATAGTCACAAGCGTGTTACTTTTCATCGGTTAGATACTTATAAAACCCACAGCAGAGACACTTAAAGGTAGGGTAAGTGATATTTTTCGGTTAACCCATTGAGACCTGGAACCTAATTTTTTTATTTGAGCTAAAAAGCAATATTTTACACTTGGGCTATTCAAAAATAGCAGATATACAAGCTCATAGCGCGGCACCGAGTGCCGCGCTATGAGCTTGTAGATCTGCTATTTTTGAAAAATCATGAAAATGTGTGCAAATCTTTGAATATTATATATTTTTACAGCGAACATTTGTAACTCAAATCGTTGCTTCTGGGGGGTCCCTGGAACAAAATATTTTGCGATGGGGGTCCGCGGCCAAATACATAATTTTGGGGGTCCTTGACATGAAAAAGATTGAGCACCACTGATGTAGAAACATATGATTTTCAGAAAACTGTGTAGAATCGGCTTCAGGTCTTAGTGGGTTAAAACAAAAAGTGCTAAACGTGTTTGTTTAGTAACAGGGGTCTCCCCCCCGTCTCTCCAGCTCTTTAACACATTAACCGCCAAGAACGTAGTCCTACGGTCCGTTAAATCCAACTGTTAAGCGCCGAGACCGTAGCCCTACGGTCCGCGGTCTTTTCGCGCTAAGAATGTCCGGGTTCACTTTCGGAATTTTTTTGATCCACTTCCGTTTCCGGTTTGATGACCGGAAATAGAATTATTTGGGATCCGGTTTTGACGATCACGTCCGCCCTCGTTCTACAGACGAAACTGAAACTCAATTCTTTTCCTGTAGTTTTTTCTCCTCGCATTTCACTGTTTAACGTAATCCGCTCTAACTACAACATGGATGCCCCGTTTGACACGTGGATTTCACTGGGAGATACGTTGAGATGTCGCGGATGTAAACAGACTGTACTGCTCAATCTTAAGGATTTTAACACGATCTATGGCGACATGAAAAAAACTAAAAAACAACAAAAACACCTTGGCACTGGTGAGTACATTATGAGATTAACCTCTGGCGGTCGATGTGTTAATGAACAGTAAACAAATTTTCAGGTGGGGTGCCAATTTCAGCCAATCGGGAGAGAGTACCCATTTAGCAGCTTAAATGTTATAGTGTTGGCTGTTGTGTTGCAGTTCCAATTCTGTCTGCTCATTTCTTTCTTTCATCATTTCCTATTCCACTTTTTAATATCCTGTATGAGGTCTGTCTCCTGGTTGGATGAAATTGGTATCCCGACCTGAAAATGCATGTTCTGTTCATTAAAGAGTTCATCAGAGCTATTTAACACGTATTTTAACAAAAAATATATCACTTACACCTCATTTAAAACCTGGTATCCCTATTTTGGGCATGTCATATGCAGGCGGAACGTATCAAAAGGTTTCAAAGGGAAGATCTTCGAAAATGTTCAAAATGACCAGAAATAGCCGATCTACAAGCTCACAATGTTTCACATTTTAGGGACGCATTGTGAGCTTGTAGATCGGCTATTTTCACGCGATGAAGTACAAAATAGGGCCGTAACCACTTAAACCCCAGCATCTGGTATTGCGGGGAAAGCTTTCGCAGGAAAATAGCAGATCGACAAGCTCGCAACGCGTTGCGAGCTTGTCGATCGGCTATTTTCCTGCGAAAGCTTTCCCCACAATAACAGAAAACAGAAAAGAAAAGACGCCAGTATAAAGAGCCCCAAGAGACTCCCACTCAACCATATGGTGCTTAAGTGGTTAATTTATGAAAGAAATAACGTACAAAGATGACATTTGGAGATACAAGGTTTCTGGATAGCACAGTATAGAGCTGGGTGCCTGTGAGTATAGCACTGTGGTGGCTCTGGCGATGGCCTGTGGGTGATGCATTACAGCAGGTAATTACATAGCTTTCTTCTTACCCAAACTCTGTAATAGCTGCCTCTCTTCCCTGAGGCCGCTTGAAGGCTTAATGCGTTGGCACTGCAATAAATAAAAAGGAGGGACGTCTCCACCAATTAGTCTGCCGTTACTGTGGGGGAGCCGTGTTAACTAAATGGCATAAAACATTTGATTCTGTGTCAAAAAAAAAAGTTTATAAACTAGTATATAATATAATTAAATATGTTTTGACACAGAATCAAATGTTTTATGGTTCCGATTCCACCAGGAGCCTGGATGGCTTGATTCCGGACTTAAAATAATTTATAAATATTTTCTGAAATCTTTATGGGGAAAAATGAACGGGGTTTCCTATCTGTGGCACCATAAAATGGCCGCCACTGCTATGCCCTATACCTCCCAATCTACCTTTTTTTCCTTTCTTTTTTTTTCTTATAAAAGAGGATAACTCAATCTGCTTGATGTTTTCCCAACTTTATTGCACTGTACAATGTGAATCTGGTTGCTATTAATAAATGGGGTGTAAGTGATATTTGTTTGCTAAAATACGTGTTAAATAACTATATGGTTATACAGAGCGTTTGTTCAGTAGTCAGGGGGTCTTCACGACAGAAAATACATTTTCAGGTCAGGACACCAACTTTATCAGGAGAGAGAACTCATACAGGATATTGAAATTGGACGTGATAAAACAAAATAATATTACGAGCAGACACAATTTGAAGTGGAACACTTTTAAAATTCTCTCTCCTGATATATAAGTATATTTCTGTTTAGAAGAGCTGGAGAGACGTGGAGACCCCTGACTGTTACCGAACAAGCACTTTATAGCAATGATTACTATCAGAATATAGAACTTTTTTTTTTTTTTTGGTTTACATAAAACAATTACATAAAACATATCACTTACAGCCCCTTTAAAGCATGTCACAAAGGACATCTCTGCTCTGCAAATTCCCTCTGTTGTTAATTCCATCTGTCCCGTTGGCCTCGATTATAATTTCTCCCCGTGTTTTGTTGCTTATACCTCAAACCTGCCTTGTGGCCTTTTTTCCCCCCCTTCACCTATGGCTGCCCTTCTGTCTTTCATTCTGTCTATCTCAGGCTGACTCTCATCCTGTCCTGCCCTATGGACTTGAAGAATTTCCCCATGGACATTCAGACCTGTACAATGCAGCTTGAAAGCTGTGAGTCTTTTTCTTCTTTTTCCTTCCCACCTTGATCTTATTTTCATCTCCTTTCATCCCCTCCATCCTCTCCTCTCTCTCTCTAGGGGTTCATACTTTATCAAGTGCTAACTCTGCCATAATTCCATTCCTAGAGCTATATACGTAAAGTTGAACTGCCATGAAGTTGTGACATGGTTGGGTTTATAATTAGGAACATAAAGGTTTCTATTTTTTACGCTGTGGCTCTGCTGGAGTCTACAGTAGCTGTCTAACAGTGTAAGAGGTTCTGTCTTTGTCTGTGTGTCTATCTTGTGGTGTCTAATCTATCTATACACGCAGGGGTCTTCAACAGGGGGTCCTCAGAGTTACTACGGGGGGGGGGGCGCCAAATCGTGTGTGTGATAGGATTTTTACATTTACCACTTCAACCCCAGCATCCTTATTCTGAGGAGAACTTAACCAAAAATAGCAGACCTACAAGCTCACAACGCCTCGCTCAGAGAGAAGCGTTGTGAGCTTGTAGGTCTGCTATTTTCGGCATAGAGGTTTGGTTGTTGAGGGGAAAAAAGAGCAGACTAAGTACAGAGTGAAAGGTCAAGTTTAAGGGCTAAGGGGTTTAAACTGAGAATACACATTAACATGAAGGTGTCAAGGTATCAGAATGCGATATGAGCTGGAAGATCGGCTATTTTCGGCTACTTTTGCGCAACACTGTCATGCGACAAAGTATGAAATAGGGCATTCGTTAAAATAAAAAAACATAAAAAGATGAAATATGGAGACACAAAGTTTCTGAAGCTTTCGTAACACGTTCTTGCTTATTACATCAATAAAATGTTATGGGAAGAAAAAAACACATCTTAAGGAGTCCATTCACCCCCCCTTGCCCTTTAGCGTGGATAGCATCTGCCCTCATGGAACCAATTTCCAGGACATAAATAATAAAACTTTCATTTTGTGTCCCTTTTATTGTGTGACCCTGCTGCGTGGTGCCTTGAGGTGACTTCATTCCACCTCATGGATACAAAAGAACTTAAGTCTAGCAAACGGGGGAACCAGATCGAACATACACACTCTATGGAGGACATCAGCATTTGACGACAGCATTTGACGCGAATAAATAACGTCTAGTTGGATGGTGATATCTCTATTTAGTCTGTTTCCATATAGTAGGAAGCATTGTGTAGAGGAGTGGTTCTCAACCTTTTCAGACTGTGACCCTCCAAAATAATCATATGTGAACTGGGGACCCCCCAAAATAATCATATGTGAACTGGGGACCCCCCAAAATAATCATATGTGAACTGGGGACCCCCCAGAAAGCCCCCCAAAGTAATAATATTTGAACTGCGGACCCCCCAAAATAATCATGTGAACTGCGGTTTTCGCTCTTGAATAGTTTTGAAATTGTTCACCTACAATGACATGCTCATAATAGCGATCAATATTATTTAACAATTAAAAGTGTTAACAAGAGAGCTTGTGTGACTAAATAATAACTACATTGGATGGATTGGAACACAGGTAATGTTTTTTCCATTTCCTGAAAAGTAACAGTTTTGAACATACTAGGTTTCCAAAGGATAGTGGCGATAGGTTTACTTACTGTATGCCACAACAGAAACACATGACATACTGTATGGTACTTTGGCTTAGCACTTCTTATGCATTTCCTCACAAGATGCAATTTTTTTTGCATATAATTCTTTTTTTTACCACTTACCCTATATACCCCCAAGGGGTCAATACTTGGTTCCCTTCTTTTTCCCCTCTACACCACATCTCTTCTCCGAAAATAGCCAAGTTACAAGCTCACATCGCAAAGCGCTACGTTTTGAGCATGTAGATCGGCCATTTTGGCCTAACGAATGTTCGCCCATTATGACGTGCCCAGAATAGGGATGCTAGGGTTCATGTGGTTAATGTTTATGAGAGGAGAGGAGACTTTGTGGCAACCAGAGGTGTGCTTAAAGGTAGCGAAGAGGAAGGGATTAGTTTACTATCTGACACCGCTATTAAAGTAAACCCAATCATTTCCGATTAAAGGCGCAGTGGAGCTACCTGACCCCGTTTTGACGAGGGTTAGCGCACCACCCAAGGGTGGGATCACCTTGGCTGTGTGTGGACATTAAGAGCACATTATAGATTTTACAGCTAACGCTGTATCAGTGCCAACACTGTCCACTCAACATGAGGAGAAGCAGAGAGAGGAAGGCTAGGAGGGGGGGGGGGGGGTGAGGTCTTTGGGGTCTGTAAGAGTCAAGGACAATGTTCTTTTCTAGCCTATTATGCCATGGGCTTATATGGATATAAATAGACCTAACCATAGGATTTCTTTTGCATTATTGTGACACATCAAAGCAACAGTATGTGCAGTTTATCCCACTTCACATTGACTTTGAGCCACCAGTGTTCACTTGACCCAAATCCGCTTTATAACTTGACTCATAATAAGTGAATACACTAGCAAGACGACAGCCAAGTGCAACGACTATACGGCCACGCGTTTCAGACGCTATAACATTCATCTCGTGAACAGGCATTTGAACACATACAAAAGAAAAAGACATTCAACACCACTTCGAGTCATTATCCTATTTGCGGCCAAATGATTTGCCTCGCAAATTAAGTTTTTATAGTGTACCACGAGTAGTACTGTGTGAATTACGGTTTCTACTCCTCTAAGCTGTGGAAAGGGCGGGGAGGCGATGGGGACCGTTTCATTAGTTTAGTAAAAAAAAAACATTGGTATTCCCCTCACTTGTTAGAGAAGGATGCATGGACGACGGCGGAACTCTCCTCAGGAGCGAGATAAGTGTGTTTCTCAGCGGTGTCATCTTTCAGGCGGGGGTGGGGTGGGTGGGTGTAGTAAGAGGAAAGAGGGGTAATATTCTTGAATAATTGATGGCGTTGTAATTCTGGCCCCAAGGGGCCCCCCGGGCCCGACATCAGCATTATTCAGATGTGTCAAGAATTCTGCATTGTTATTGCATATGGATGCATTTTTAATGCACCTGTAATCAGGCGGGCTGTAAGAGGGAATAGGAATAGAAGGGGAACAGAGAGGCGAGTTAGAATCAAAGACGGGGCTTTGGAGCGGTGTGGCGAAACGAACAAGGAGATTGGGCGTTCGGCGTGTCATTAAGGACCCCCATAACTCTGAGAGTATACAAACGGAACCAAATGGACCCGTAAGGGTCCATTTGGTTCCGTTTGTATACTCTCAGAGTTGCAGACCCCTAAGGGTCCATTTTAGAACCCCCCTCAAGGAACCCCGAGGATCCTCGGACCCACTTTGAGGACCCCTGGTTTATGTAGTGTGTGTGTGTGTGTGTGTCCATGTGTGTGTTACTTAAGCCAGAGGTTCTCAAACTATGGGTTGGGGTCGCAGGAAGGTGATGATGGGGTTGCACATTGTCAGCTGAATAAAGAAAAATGTATCCTTCCTATTAGGTCAGTTTTTTTCCTCCCCCTTTTATGAAGATTATAGCAACAGATAGAAAAATGCGATTATGCGATCGCAGAATTTACAGCATAATCAGAAAAATGGAGCATAATTATGCGGGGGTAACGTTTTTTCAAAAAGGCCACATCGCATCGCATAATATGCGCATTGCATCGCATAATATGCAATTCGCTTCGCATATTTCCGCATATTTCGCAACTTTTCACATATTTCGCAACTTTTCGCATATTTCGCATATTGCCGCATATTTCACAACTTTACACATATTTTGCAACTCCCCGCAATTTCACCGCATAAAATTGCAAAAAAGCAACGCATATTTCATCGCAAAATCAAGGATTTTAGCCCGCATAATCAAGAGTTTAAGCCCGCATAATCAAGGATTTTTGCCCACATTTTTCTGGAGGGTCTATATATACTGTATGCTTCCATTTAGCGTGACGGTCCAGGCACCCTAGACTGCAATGCCAGCCAGAGTGTCGCGGGGTCGAAGACCTTTGCTGCGTGTCACCCCCCCCCCCATCTATCTCCCCATTTCCTGTCAGCCTTCTTTCCCTATCCCTCTCTAAATAAAGGCATAAAAAGCCCCCGAAAAATCTTTAAAATATATAAAGAAAAAAGAAAAAGAAAAAGTGTACAGGAACACTTTCTGTCTAGTCTTAAACTACATTGATAAGACACGATGTCAGCAGGAGTCACCGTGTTGTAAATGTATATATTCTATTAAATATTCCTAGCCAAGGCTACCAATGTATGCTTTGTTTTTAAATGTGCTTTATATCAGCTTTGAAATTGTACTTGAAATCAAGTGTGGGCCACCAAAACGTTTCCCCTATGAAATGAATTCCATGTATAAAAACGTTTGAGAACCCCTGACTTAAACCCTATTTACTTAGTTGACCAGAGTCCTCCAGGGCTCTATAAGCTCTGCTCCTCCCCCCCCCTCATCTACATCGAAAATAGCTGATCTACAAGCTCACAACGCATCGCTACAAGTTGTGAGCTTGTAGATCCTGGACTCTATGGCTCATATGTGTGTGAGAGCGCGGTAGTTAATTACAGCCTCCTCCTAAGCACCCGTGTCTGTCCACTTGACTGAGCTGTTTACCGTTTGTACGCAACCTTGCCCAGATGACACCGTTTGCACTGGTCTTTAGCGGGTGCAAACACGTGCAGGGCAGTGTGCAAGGGCAAACCCGTATCCAATAAGTCACCGGCTCAACGTGGGCACAAACAAACATCTCCTCCCGCTGTGGAGACATGGGCATGGACATGCTCCTCACGTGTGCCCTTATCCTGCAACCTTCAAATTACCGCAACGCCACTTCCGAAGCCCGTGGCGGGTGACCTTTTATTGTGACAAACGGTCAGGCAGGTGGCAGGTGGACAGACGGACATTACATCATCACTGTTGTCCGTTGTATTGTTGTACACTGATTTTTATGCTAAAGACCTTCAGACCGGCCCACACAATTGACAGTTTTTCCATGGTATTTTCCAAACATTGTCTATGTTTTTTTACAGTGGTGGAAAAAGTACTCAAATGTTTTACTTAAGTAAAAGTATCAATACTGCAATGTAGAAATACTGTTACAAGTAAAAGTAAGGAATAATAATAATTTACTTGAGTAAAAGTACAAAAGTATTGGCATCAAAATGTACTTAAAGTACCGAAAGTACTCATTACGCAGAATGACCCATTTCAAGTTTTCAAATGGATAAAAATCTTTTGAAAATAGCAGATCTACAAGCTCACAAGAGCTTGTAGATCAGCTATTTTCGAATGGCCGAAATATATATATGGCTGAAGTGGTTACTGTATGTTTTGTAATAATAATCAAAATCTAAAAGTAACTAACTAAAGTTTTCAAATAAATGTAGTGGAGTAAAAGTATAATATTTGGATCTGAGATGTAGTAAAAGCATTGGAAATTGGAAATACTCAAGTAAAGTACAAATACCTAAAAATTGTAATCAAGTACAGTACTCAAGTAAATGTACTTACACCACTGTGTTTTTAGTATAATGCGCTACAGTAGGCTACATAGAATTATTGTCTGTATATCAGGTGGAAAACTTGCATGTCTGAAACCATTACTTTTCAGGAAATGGGGGGGGGGGGACTGTGTTCCAATGTAGTTATTATTTAGTCACAAGCTCTTGTTAGTACTTTTCATCGGTTGAATATTTATAAAACACACACACTGAACCACTACATTGTTCTCTCTGCAACTCCACCTACAGTGTGTGACTATTTCCTGTACCTTGTTGTTTACAAACTTGAGTTCATGCTTATTCAAATCTTGCACTTGTAAGTGCCCTGGATAAGAGTGTTGTGCTAAATGCCTAAATTGTAACCACTTTCAGCAAACTTTCATCAAACTTTCATTAAAAAAAAAGCTCTATATCTATAATTAAAAAAAATGTATAATAAGCATAAGTATAATGTAGTAGCCTAGTATTAAACAGGGCATTCATTTATGGAAAAAACATAAAATGATGAAATATGGAGATACAAGGTTTCTGACAGTGACAATATATTCCTTGAAATATTCATGGGATCTAGATCTCTTACATCACCTACATATCTCTGTATTCCACTCGGTGTTGCCAGATTCTGTGAGAGAAACAAGCAACCAGGTCTAGGAAAACCAGCCCAAAAGAAGCGACTATATGGGCCACATGAGCACTTTAACATATACATCAGCTATTTGAAAATAGCAGATCTACAAGCTCACAACGCGTCGCGATGCGACGCGTTGTGAGCTTGTAGATCGGCTATTTTCAAATAAAATATTGCAGGGAAATTATAATAAGCAGACCTGGCAACCCTGATTCCACTCCCTATATACATCTATTCTTCTCTCACCCATCCACATCACGCCCCCCCCCCCCCTCCTCTCTCTCTCTCTCTCTCTCTGACACACTTTTCCTTCCTGTCATTATGATAACCCCTTCACTCCCTCCATCTAATTTTCCATTGTCCTCTCTCTCCTCTCTTACAGTTGGATACACCATGAACGACTTGATCTTTGAGTGGTTGTCCGAGAACCCTGTCCAGGTGGCCGACGACCTCACCCTCCCCCAGTTTGTGCTGAAAGACGAGATGGACCAGGGCTACTGCACCAAACACTACAACACAGGTAGGTACTGTGCATCCCACAAAAAAAGCATGTACTTTTGAATACTTCAGTATTATTAAAAGTGAGTGCTCCAGCTACTTTTAACTCGAGCGCAAATGTTTCTCAGCAACTTTCACTTGTAGTTGAGGTAATAATGTTTGACCGGGAGTATGAATGCTTTGGCTCAATTACTGGGGGGTTGAGAACTTTGTCCAAAAAGAAAATAGAATCTGCACACTGGGTAATGCTGAAAAAGCTGTGTTTTTATTGTGTCGTCAACGTTTCGATCAATTCAGATCTTCATCAGGACATATACATGCAGTACTTGTACATGTCCTGATGAAGATCTGAATTGATCGAAACGTTGATGACGCTATAAAAATACAGCAGAGCTTTTTCAGCATTACCCGGTGTGCAGACTCTATGCAAATAGTTTTAGTTTGTTTTTATTAGTTTTAGTGTTTTTTATACTTTGGGTTATTTGTCAGGTGCAGGATTGAAAAGCTAAGTATTTTGTAATAAAAAGCTTTACAAAATATAGCATTTATTTATACATTTGGTACAGCGAAATCAATAAATTCATATCATCCCAAAAACCTTATAAATAAACAAAAACTTAGGGCATTTTGTCTATAATTTCAGTTCGTTTTAGTTATTTTTGTAAACACACAATACAGCTTCAGTTATCTTTTTTAATATTTTATTCTAGTTTCTATTTAGTTCAGTTAACGAAAACGTTTATTACATTTTAGTTTTCGTTGTTTCGTTAACTATAATAACCTTGGTGCGCGCACTGCCTTCCTCATGAGCACTTTGTCCACCCAAACTGCTGTCCGGCAGGAAAGTTCACCTGCATCGAGGTGAAGTTCCACCTGGAGCGTCAGATGGGATACTACCTGATCCAGATGTACATCCCTTCCCTCCTCATCGTCATCCTCTCCTGGGTGTCCTTCTGGATCAACATGGACGCCGCCCCGGCCAGAGTGGGCCTGGGCATCACCACGGTGCTCACCATGACCACCCAGAGCTCGGGCTCCAGGGCCTCGCTGCCCAAGGTGGGTGCCCTATAAGGAGGTTATATATGCGCTTACACCAGTGCAGGGACGCAGGAGTGGGGGGGGGGGGTTGAACATACTCAGTTCCATGGGGGGGGGGGGGGGGATATCCCCCCCCACTTTTGGGATGAAGAAAAAAGAAAAAGAAAAAACCTCCGACATCGACACTTCATGGAGTACATTTTTTTGTACCGAATTAAAGTAACAAAACCCCCCAAAAAGTAACAAACGAAAATTTCCGCGCGCTTGTGTGCATGCGTCCCCTTCGGTTCTAAAATGCCCTCTGCGTCCTTGCACCAGTGGTTCTCAAAAGGTCGAGTAGCGTTAGTAGTACCGCTGGTTTGAGCAACTTGCCCACCCCCGGCGATTTTGTCAGGTATAGTGACTCTGTGTCGTTTATGACAGTGATTCTCAACCAGTGGTCCTTGAGGGGGTTCCAGGTGGTCCCCAGCTAAATGATGGAGAGTTGGTAACCAAATGGACCCATATAGATATTTAACTATTGAGAGCGTAAAATGAATTCTCAAACTGGGGTCCGGGGACCCCCAGGGGTCCTTGAGGGAGTTCCAGGGGGTCCCCATCTAAACGATAGATAGCCTGAAAGAGCGAGCCCTATCGATGGTCTTGAAGGGCGGATAAAAAAAAAGGCATGGGTTTCCGAGGCTAAACGATAGATAGTTAGGAACCACTAACTAACGGCTCCATTTGGTTCCATTTGTACACTCGCAGAGTTAAATTAACATTGATTTTACAATATAAATTGTGGTCCCAGAGAAAGTAATGCCATTAAATGGGGGTCCGTAGCCTAATGCATGTCAAACTTGTCAAATGTCCTTTAAATCAAAATGGTTGAAAACTCTAGAAAACACTCTAGCTAGAGCCGTAAAAATCTTCTCTTATGGGGGTCCCTGGCATGTCCTTTCAAATGGGGGTCCGCGGGCTAATAAGTGTCAATTTTGGGGATCAAGTTTGAGAACCACTGCTCTATATAGGCTGGATTTACTAAGCTATTTGTGCTGGGAATCAGTGCTGCGCTGTGGTGCATATCATATCATCGCTCATGCAAAGTAGACGGAATTTACTTTAGGTGTTTTAATGCATTTTGCCCAGAATCTGCCGGAGGGCAAAGTTCACTCCCTAGTGCTGTCATATATATATGATATTATATAATGGTGATCTATAATGTAGCGCTGAACTGACTCAAGCCTCCACACTTTTCCATTAGGTTTTGCATGGAATTAGTTTGAGCCTCTGAGGAGGACATGCAAATTTCCAAAACCTTTTAACCCATTAAAACCGGGAACGCATCTGTTTAACCACTTCAACCATTATTTTATATGGCTATTCAAAAATAGCAGATATACAAGCTCATAGAGTGCCGCGATATGAGCTTGTAGATCTGCTTTTTTTTTTTTTACCGTGAACATTTTTGCAAATCTTTGAATATATATAGATTTTTAAGCGAACATTTTTAACTAAAATCTTTGCTTCTGGGGTTCCCCTGGAACAACATATTTTGAGATGGGGGTCCGCGGCCAAATACATATCATTTTGTGTAAAAAAAATGTACATTTGTAGAATCCCCAGAAGCAAAGATTTGAGTTACAAATGTTCGCTTTAAAAAATATATATATTCAAAGATTTGCACACATTTTCATGATTTAAAAGAAAATTGCAGATCTACAAGCTCATAGCGCGCTTGTAGATCTGCTATTTTTGAATAGCCAAAGTATAAGATAATGGTTATAGTGGTTACAATCTAAAAAGACAGATGCTTTCCGGGTCTTAATGGGTTAGTCACATTCAACCTGGCGTCCCTACTTTGGGCATTATACATCGGCTACCGCTCCACTTTCAGTGTGCAAGCAAGGATGTGCCGTAGTTATTCCACACAATTAAGTCCAATTACATTTAGTGTGCTTTGTGTTGGCCCTGTGAAATCCATACATAAAGATCCTGTGTGTTCAATATTCCAATGGACAGCCACGAAAGGGTAGCAGTATACAGTAGTATCCATCATAATCTATACTACTTCATAAATAAATGCAAGATGAGTGCGGGGCCTAGCCTTATGAAAGAACAGCAACTCCTCTAGAGATGCTATCAGCCTACGTTCATGCATTATACATTTTGCTTACTGCCAAGTGCCAACAGAGACATCATCAAAGGTTAACACAAATAGATGTTCACATTTTGCTTTAAGCCTGGCTCAGAGCAAAAAGGTCCGCGATGAGACGAAGCCATTTTTAGGCTCGATTTATAGTTTGTCTGTGTCGCGTACCGGAAATCAGTGGTGGAAGAAGTATGCACATATTTTGCTTAAGTAAAAGCAGCAATACCACAATATTACAAATCTCTGCTGTACGGCAGAAACCAGCTAACTCCAAAATGTTCTTTTTTCAGGAAATGACAAAAACTAAACAAAAAGTGGAGTTAGGAGGGTTTTTTTCATCATTGATAATAACAGCTGAATGGACCTCCAAGCTCACAATGAGGTTGGAGGTCAAAAGGGGGTGGAACCTGGAGTCAGCAAAACCAGCTAACTCCACCCTCCTTTGCTGGAGTTAGCTGGTTTAGCAGACAGTTTGAGGATCCAATGGAGTTGGAGCTGGTTTTGTCAGAAGCGCTTTTTAATACTTTTCATTGGTTCAATATGTTTTTAATCAACACACAGACGTAAAGGGTGTTCAATAGCACTGATTTATGGAAAAAAAATGCAAAAGTGGAAAGCAACAAAATACTCTGTTACAAGTAAAAGGTCAAAAGGTCTGTGTTCAAAATGTTACTTGAGTAAAAGTACAAAAGTATTGCCATCAAAATATAAAGTACCAAAAGTAAAAGTACTAAAATGTTTGAAAATAGCCGATCTACAAGCTCACAACAAGTCGCGATATGACGCGCTGTGAGCTTGTAGATCGGCTATTTTCAAATAGACTATGTATAGAATAGGGCTAAAGTAGTTAATGTATATATGTTTTATAATATAATAATTTATATCTGCAAAGTAACTAGCAAATAAAGTTTTCAAATAATTGTAGTGGAGTAAAAGTACAATATTTGCCTCTGAGATGTAGTGGAGTAGAAGTCAAAGTATTGAAAATTGGAAATACCACTAAAGTAAAAAAAAAAATCTCAAAATTGTACTTAAGTACAGTACTTGAGTAAATGTACTTAGTTACTTTACACCACCACTGCCGGAAATACCCCGTCTACAAGCTCACACGACCCGTCACGGATGCGTGACGACAAGTCTGCATCGCAGCAATCTGAATGACCCCTTACAGTCACACCACATACATGTACACTTTGAGTAGAAACCATTTGTACTGTGAAGCTCCCCACGCTTTGTCCTCCTCTCTTCTCTGTATTGGAATTTCCTCACATCTGTAGCAGTCAGCAAACCACTATTGTATTAAAGGGATAGTTCACCCCAAAAAAATACTTTTTTTCTATCGATTAGTCACCCCATGGAGACTTGAATTCATGGCTATTTTTTGTTTTTTGTCGCATTCCCATTCCTTTACCTCTTCCTACCATAACCGCTGCCGGTCATCAAATTATTGGCTTAGGAATGCGACAAAAAACAAAAAATATCCATGAATTTTTGGGGTGAACTATCCAGCTGGTCCAGCTGCCACGCGTTACTCACTCAGCATCGATTGATTGAATACTTCATTAGCAAGTTTGCAAAAAGTACAGAGGTATAGTTATACAATGCTAAAAGGATAAAAGGATTGAGGGTTTGTTTCCATTGTGGTCCTTAAAGGCTCCGCTCTGGGAGATATTCCCTGAATTTTGTCCAAGCAGCATGCTAAGCAAAACCAGGGAATGTTAAGCAAAACCTCCCATAGGGATACAATATCAAACAATAAGCAATACATTGACATATTAGTGTGAATTAGCTGATATAATATCACAAGTATTTGAGCCTATATGCCAGACTCTGATCAAAAGGTGGAGGCTGGGGTGGAGGAGGCAGCTATAAGCAGGAGTGAAGCAGGCAGCAAGACAAGCAGAGACCCTAGTGAATGCAAAGCCGTATTTAAAGGGACCTCCTTGTTAAGGCGTGAGCTGTGATTGGAGTATGAATGTGTGACGTAATGACCAGCAGAGCTGTGAATGGGGAATAGGAGGCTATAGGCTGATGTTCACTTCAGCCGATTACAGCTGAGCAGTGGTGTAAAGTAACTAAGTACATTTACTCAAGTACTATGTACTTAAGTACAATTTTGAGGTATTTGTACTTTACTTGAGTAATTCCAATGTCCAATACTTTTACTTCTACTCCACTACAACTCAGAGGCAAATATTGTACTTTTACTCCACTACAATTATTTTAAAACTGTAGTTACTAGTTACTTTGCAGATATAAATTATGATATCATAAGACATACATTAACCACTTTAGCCCTATTTAATACATAAGCTATTTGAAAATAGCCGATCTACAAGCTCACAACGCGTCGCATCGCACTTTTACTTTTGGTACTTTAAGTACATTTTGATGCCAATACTTTTGTACTTTTACTCAAGTACATTTTGAATTCTGGACTTTCACTTGTAAACGAGTACTTCTACATTGCAGTATTGATACTTTTAATAAAACATTTGAGTACTTTTTCCACCACTGCAGCTGAGGCGTGCAAGACTTCCGTGTCCTGCATGAACTAACGCTATGCTTCATCTGTTGGTTAGGGCGTTCCACATTTTGGTGGCATAATAGTAGAATGAATTCATCCCCATGTTTGTGCCAATTCTGGGGGGAATGAGATCAGTGGAGCTCCCTCTGGTGTTGTGCTCGTGGTCGTCACTCAGTCTTTTGAAGTAGTTTGACAGGTACATGGGCACTGGTCCCCTTGAGTATCTTGACGATCAGTGGTGGAAAAAGTACTCACATTTTTCACTTGCTGCAATGTAGAAATACTCTGTTTACAAGTAAAAGTCTGGAATTAAAAATTGACTGAAGTAGAAAAGTATTGGTATAAAAATGTACCTAAAGTACCAAAGTAAAAGTAACCATTATGCAACATGTCCCATTTCACAAGTCTTCACACAAGTTTTCAAATAAATCTTTTGAAAATAGCAGATCTACAAGCTCACAATGTGTCGCAATGCGACGCATTGTGAGCTTGTACAGTAGATCTGCTATTTTCAAAAGGCCGAAATGTAAATAGGGCTGAAGTGGTTACTGTATGTTTTGTAATAATAATCGAAATCTACAAAGTAGAAGTAAAAGTACTGTTAAATTGGAAATACTCCAGTAAAATAAAAGTACCTCAAAACTGTACTTAAGTACAGTACTTGAGTAAATGTACTTAGTTACTTTACACCGCTGTTGATGACCAGGCCCATTGCGAGTTGCTGTATACTCTGTCCTCTCTACCCAGAGCCAGCAGGCGTTCATGATATGCTGTGACGTGTCTCCTCTCCATCAGGCTCCAGCAGAGGGCTCTCCCTGGCTCTGGGCTCTGTGACTTCTGTGACCTCTCTCTCTCTCTCTCTCTCTCTCTCTCTGGGCTATGTGTCAAACGCCCGCATCCCATTGACTCATTCAGTAGTGGATTACTCCGTGTGTTCTTTTTTTACTTAAGTAAAAGTATCAATACCACAATATAATAAAAATACCAAAAATATCAAAATATACAGTACCAATTACCAAAGTAAAAGTACTCAAAAAATGATTCAACAAATGTAGATCTACACAGCTGTGAGGCGTTGTGAGCTTGTTGATCTGCTATTTTCGACAAAAGCTTTCCCCACAATAATAACAGAAAATGTACTAGTATGGAGCAAGGTTACAATAGTTTTGATCGCATACCGGCAATCAGTGGTGGAAGAAGTACTCACGTATTTTACTCAAGTAAAAGTAGCGATACCACAATATTAACCCAATATTACAAATACTCTGTTACAAGTAAAAGGTCTGTGTTAAAAATGTTACTTAAGTAAAAGTACAAAAGTATTGGCATAAAAATATACTTAAAGTACCAAAAGTAAAAGGACTGAAATGTTTGAAAATAGCAGATCTAATAAGATCTAATTAAGACTAACTCCGAATTCAGTTAGTTTTAATTCGTTTCTAAAGCGGATTTGCTAGTTTTGTATTCGTTTATATATTTTTAAATGCTAATAGTTTTAGTTTATTTATTTCAGTTATCGAAAATGTATTTTTCAATTTTAGTTTTCGTTATTTCGTTAGTTTCAGTTAATTATAATAACCTTGGTATATATGGAGCCCTGAGCCATATATAGGGTTTTAAGTGGTAGTAAGTACAGTACTTGAGTAAATATACTTAGTTACTTTCCACCACTGGACTCGGGGTAATTACCAGGCCTCCCTCCCCAAAGGATATAGGTCATCATTACATGCATGGTGTGAGCATAGTGGCTCACAGCCTCAGCCCGATGACCTAAAAAGGCCAATATCTCCCCCGGGGCTAATAGGGAATTCCACTTTAGGCTAACGGATAAGATGTTGGCTTTCCATGCGGGAGAAACACGGGATTCAAATCCCGGGCGTTACACTAGGGGGCGGAGCAAGCGGACGGAGAGGATGAACAACAACACCTCTCTCTCATTAAGCCATTCAATCCGTGAACGCATCTCTGTCATTTTAGATTTCTTTGGCTATTCAAAAATAGCAGATCTACAAGCTCATATCACGGCACTCGGTGCCGCGCTATGAGCTTGTAGATCTGCTATTTTCTTGAACAGCCAAATAAATCTAAAATGACAGAGATGCGTTCACGGATTGAATGGGTTAATATTCACCATCGGCCTACATTGATCGACCATTGATGGAGACAACAGTGAACAGTTCCCTGTCCCGTGCCTCCCCAGGTGTCCTATACGTCAGAGGTCTTCAACAGGGGGTCCTCAGAGTTACTACAAGGGGTCCGCCGAATCTTTGTGTGATTTTTATATTAACCACTTCAACCAAGCATCCCTATTCTGAGAACTTTAGGCAAAAAATAGCAGATCTGCTATATTCGGCAAAGTGGTTTGGTATAGGGGGAAAAAAAGAGCAGACTAAGTACAGAGTGAAAGGTCAGGTTTGCTAAGTACTGTTTAAGTGCATGGTTAAATGTCTGGAAATACACATTAACATGAACCCAACATGATAGTGCTGTGACACAAGTCTATGAAGCTGCCTATGAAATCTATGGGGGGGAAAACATAGTTTGTACAATATATAATGGGGGTCCCTGCTTTATCTCCCTCTCAGCCAAGGGGTCCTTGGCCTGAAAACATTGAAGACCCCTGCTGTACGTGAAGGCCATTGACCTGTCCCCTGCCTCTCCAGGTGTCCTACGTAAAGGCCATTGACCTGTCCCCTTGCCTCCCCAGGTGTCCTACGTAAAGGCCATTGACCTGTCCCCTTGCCTCCCCAGGTGTCCTACGTAAAGGCCATTGACCTGTCCCCTTGCCTCTCCAGGTGTCCTACGTGAAGGCCATTGACCTGTCCCCTTGCCTCCCCAGGTGTCCTACGTAAAGGCCATTGACCTGTCCCCTTGCCTCTCCAGGTGTCCTACGTAAAGGCCATTGACCTGTCCCCTTGCCTCTCCAGGTGTCCTACGTGAAGGCCATTGACCTGTCCCCTTGCCTCTCCAGGTGTCCTACGTAAAGGCCATTGACCTGTCCCCTTGCCTCTCCAGGTGTCCTACGTAAAGGCCATTGACCTGTCCCCTTGCCTCCCCAGGTGTCCTACGTAAAGGCCATTGACCTGTCCCCTTGCCTCCCCAGGTGTGCTACGTAAAGGCCATTGACCTGTCCCCTTGCCTCCCCATGTGTCCTACGTGAAGGCCATTGACCTGTCCCCTTGCCTCTCCAGGTGTCCTACGTAAAGGCCATTGACCTGTCCCCTTGCCTCCCCATGTGTCCTACGTAAAGGCCATTGACCTGTCCCCTTGCCTCTCCAGGTGTCCTACGTGAAGGCCATTGACCTGTCCCCTTGCCTCTCCAGGTGTCCTACATAAAGGCCATTGACCTGTCCCCTTGCCTCTCCAGGTGTCCTACGTAAAGGCCATTGACCTGTCCCCTTGCCTCTCCAGGTGTCCTACGTGAAGGCCATTGACCTGTCCCCTTGCCTCCCCAGGTGTCCTACGTGAAGGCCATTGACCTGTCCCCTTGCCTCCCCCAGGTGTCCTACGTGAAGGCCATTGACATCTGGATGGCCGTGTGCCTGCTGTTCGTGTTCGCAGCGCTGCTGGAGTACGCCGCCGTCAACTTTGTCTCCCGGCAACACAAGGAGTTCATCCGGCTGCGGAAGAAGCAGCGACGACAGAGAATAGTGAGTGTCAGTGTACGTGCGCACACACACACACATGCACGTGCCCCTGCGTGCACACACACACCTGATACAGACACCCATATTTACTTTTTTTTTTACGTTAATTTTTCCCTGCCTTTATTTTTGATAGTTTAACACATTCCATGCCAGAGTTTAATATGTACTCACCACTGCTCAATTAATTCCCTACTTGATCATACCACAGCGTCACACGAAAGTATCAAAAGTAGTAGATCCACAAGCTCGAATCACGGCGCAAAGCGACGCGTTTTGAGCTTGTAGATCTGCTGCTTTTTCCATTTTTGAATTTGAATCCTGAAAAGTAACAGTTTTGGACGTATGAGGTTTCCACCCGACAGGGACGATATATGCGTCACCGATTCAGAACCATAGACGCACATAGAGAGCACACACTGAAGCAGACATTCTGAGATGTAAACAGGCGCGCGCACACACACACACACACACACACACACACACACACACACACACACACATGCAAACGGCGCTCAGTCACACAAGCAAGGCATTGTCAGTCCCTATAACGTTGATGTGTACGCCTCTTGTTATTGCGGGTCGCTGTATATTCAGGAAACGAGCCGAACAAACGGCAGCGCGCTACAGCTGGCTGTCACATTACATGAGCCACAGCGACTCACTCCAGCTCAGCCCCGTTTCCATGGTGAGCGCTGACCTGTGCGGAGCGGAGACGGAGAGGAGCCGCCCGCTACACGAGCCTCCCTCTGCATCACAGCAGCCTAGCCTAGCGGACTCGTCAACAGCAATAATGAAAAGCAGTGGTGTAAAGTAACTAAGTACATTTACTTAAGTACTGTACAATTTTGAGGTATTAGTACTTTACTGGAGAATTTCCAATTTCCAATACTTTTACTTCTACTCCACTACATCTCGGATCCAAATATTGTACTTTTACTCCACTACATTTATTTGAAAACTTTAGGTACTATCCACTTTGTAGATTTTGATTATTATTACAAAACATACATTAACCACCAGCCACATTTTGGCAATTTGAAAATAGCCAAAGCAAGCTCACAATGCGTCGCATCACGACGCAGTGACCTTGTAGCTTAAAAAACTTTGCACAAATGTTCAAGATCTTTAAAAAATAGCCCAAAGACATCTAAAACGACAAGCAGTTATACTGGACTGTCTGTGCTGCTGGGGCTGGAATCGATAAGCAGTAGAGTGAGAGGGAAGGACTCCCCTTGTCCATTACTCCCACTGAGGAATCTGGCCTGGCCAACAATCCATCTGAGAGGTACCGACGCATATGCCTTGATGATGTGTTGCACCACGTCACCTTCTTAAACTAATGGCCTAAGTCATGTTTGGAGGAAAATTATATTTTTGCCTAAGTCAGCTCCTCATGACACTGGCCACCTCTGGTAAAATCGCCTATCTCCTAATTGAAAAAGATCATGCTGCCCCCCCCCCTTTTTGCCATGATTAAGAAATATCATATAGTTTTGTTTTGGATCAGTTTTCTGAAAAACTTAAAATAATTACTTAGGCCATTAGTTTAAGAAGGTGACGACAAGAAACATGTGGACAATCTGATGGAGTCTATCACGTCCTGTCCAGGTTTAATCACTTGACAGTGGTGGAAGATTTATATTTTTTAATTTATATTGGAAAATTAACTAGTAACTAAAGTTTTCAAATAATTGTAGTGGAGTAAAATTACCATATTTTCCTGAGATTTACTGGAGTAGAAAAGTAAAAGTACAGAAAATTGGAGATACTCTGAAAATTGGAAAATTACCTCAAGTTGTACTTGAGTAAATGTACTTTGTTACTTTACACCACTGTCACTTGAAGCCTGACTTCCCTATATTCTGGGGGGGGGCGGCAAACAGTCGGTGAATATAGCTATATCTAACAAGCTCACAGCGCGGTTGCAATGTGTAGATGTGGCCGTTTTTCGGTGAAGAGATTTGGTGTGTTGAGGATAAAAAAAAGGAGCGGACCTAGAATAGAGCCCTGCGAGATCCCAGTCAACTAAGTACGGTATATATGGTTTAACCACTTAAACCCCATATGGTTGAGCGGAATTCCTTGTCTGTTTTCTGTTATTGTGGGGAAAGCTGGTGATGTTGAGAAAATAGCAGATCGACAAGCTCACAACGCGTCGCGGTGCGACGCGTTGTGAGCTTGTCGATCTGCTATTTTCTGCAAAAGCTTTTCCCTACAATACCGATGCTGGGGTTAAAGAGGTTAAGTGTTTAATCAATACAAATTCCCAGCTTCACTAGAGAACTTATGCATATACAATCCCAGACTATTTAACAGTCTGTCCACAATGCTTTCAGAACTAAAAGGAACCAAAGATTGTGTATTTCTGATGTTGTGTATTTCTGCAAACGCCGTAGAATGGAAGCATACAGCTTCCATTTTACGGCGTTTGCAGAAATACACAACACTTCAACATCAAGATATTTCCCTCAGTCTCTGAAGACAATTCCCTGAGCTACAAGCCATGGACGATGTATTATCACACACTCACACAACGTTTTCCTTAAAGGAATAGACCACCCAAAGACGTAAATATTTTCTATCAATTACACACATTACACACATGAAGCATAGAATTCATGGATTTTTTTTTTGTTTTTGTCGTATTCCTAAGCCAATAATTTGATGACCGGCGGAAAGATACTAATGTATTCGGTAGGAGACTCAACTGGAAATACACCCGGTCATCAAATTATTGGCTTATGAATGCGACAAAAACAAAAACAAATCATTAATTGGGGTGTGTATAAAAATGATAAAAATGATAGAAAATAAGTAATTTTTGGGGTATTTCTTTAAGTGTCTCTTTAACTCTGAAGAAGCATGATTCAGTAGCATGACTTATTGTTTTTTTCTGGAAAATTCTGTACCAATGACATGTGTTTATGAATTTGTCTGCATTTTTAATCATTTTCATCTTTGGCCTGGAGACCACCAGGTATAGTTTGCTGAATTAGAATGAGCGAGGCTGAGGGGACTTCTCTTGCTCTCGGCAAAAAAAAGAAGCGGGAGGCAGATGTCCAAGACTAATTCAATTAAACACTAACAAGCATCTCTTACAGGAGCCATCATGCCAGACCTTTTTGTCGTTGCTGTACACCAGTGGTGGAAAAAGTACTCAAATCTTTTACTTGAGTAAAAGTATCAATACTGCAATGTAGAAATACTCTGTTACAAGTAGAACTCCGGAATTCAAAATTCACTTGAGTAAAAGTACAAAAGTATTGGTATCCAAATGTACTTAAAGTACCAAAAGTAAAAGCACTATAATGTTTGAAAATAGCAGATCTACAAGCTCACAACGCGTCGCGATGCGCTGTGAGCTTGTAGATCGGCTATTTTCAAATAGCCTAGGTATAAAATAGGGCTACATGTGTTAATGTGGTTTTATAATGTATAATGTTATAAGTTTTCAAATAATGGTAGTGGAGTAAAAAGTACAATATTTGCCTCTGAGACGTAGCAAGTAGTAGAAGTAAAAGTATAGACAATTGGAAACACTCCAGTAAAGTAAAAGTACCTCAACATTTTACCTGAGTAAATGTACTTAGTTACTTTACACCACTGCTGTACACCGGACGACGAAAAGGCGGAGAAAATAAAAAAAAAGAGCAGTAACTGTCATTTAAATGTGTCTACCCTCTTTTCTGACGGAGGTCTTTGCCAGTCAGCCTGGGAGTGTCGTGACACTGCGGAAAGTGAATGATCTCCCCGGTAACAACACAGCCTATGGGAGCCTGAATCAGCAGTGCAGTGCGTGTGCCAGGGTAAAAAACTCAACCCGTGTCAACCCCTGACCTTCAAAACCCAATTTTCCTTGCCTTCCGACCCCCAGAAATGAATGCGTCATGTGCCTTTTCCCCAGTATCCCCTCAACCTTGAATTTATCCACTAACACCTCTGACCCCGGCAACCAAATCTTCACCAGCCCTCCTGACAGTATAAACCTGCCACTATCCCCGCCTTGCATTCCTTGCTGTTTTTTTTTTGTGCGCAGCCCAGCTTATAAAAGTTTACGTGAACTCCAGTGTTGTGTCTTTGGTTCCTCACGTTTTCAACCGTCATCGCCTTTCTGATCAAAATGTGTTTCACTTTAAAGGCTTTGTCAAAAGAAATGAAATACAATAATTCTGTCAGGAATGCTGGCCTGTGCACAAAGCAGCGTTCATCCTTATTTACACCTGTCTTGTATTTTTTAAATCTTCTCCGCCATCCTCTGCTAAATATGGCTATGTTTGTCATAGCCTGCCATAACCCACAGATAACCACTGATCTCTCAATGAAAGCTAGATCATTCCCTCCATGTGCCACAGCACACTGTGATGAAGATTATAGAGGTACTGTAGAAGCGGAACTTCCCCCCCAACAAATCCCAAAGTGCCCTGGTAGCGCCGATACCTTACAGAGAAGGGACCAGAGACGATGAGTGCCTATTATCTTTAGAGAAACGCATCATTAGACTTTAGCACATGATGTACTGTATCGTTTAGGTAGGAGTGTAGGGGATAATTAGGCCGTGCTGGAAGAGCTACAGCTCCTCATACCCCTGTGGAATATGGTGCACTTTGTCATTGAAGCAACAGATAAACGATTTAGTCGCCACAAAAGTTCCGCTCAGAGCCGACCTTCCTCGAGAAAAATAGACTTGAAGACAGTTAGGTAATTGAAGATGGGAAGCGGATCACATCGCTTTTCTAAAAAACGGCGTGAACACACACACTGTAGTTTAAGGCATTGTCGTGAGCAGTAGGTGTGTGGAGACACGTAGGTATAGGTGCATTAACAGTTCTCAGAGTTTCATCCAGATCCCGCGGGTAGGGCTGGAATCGGAATCGAAACGATACTATACAGTATATCAATCAATATGCCGATCATCATGAGAAGTAGCTCACACAACAATAACCCAAAAATATAAAGCCACGTACGTGTCTTTTGGATTGCGAGGTGATAAACTCACCTGCTAAAAGAACCAGTGTCTGGCATGAAGAAAAAAAACATCTCTCTCCTTTTGTGCTGTG
Organism: Gymnoscopelus braueri; assembly: GCF_963280865.1. Lineage (NCBI taxonomy): Eukaryota > Metazoa > Chordata > Actinopteri > Myctophiformes > Myctophidae > Gymnoscopelus > Gymnoscopelus braueri. Next base: position 34,828,585 of record NC_137622.1, read on the forward strand.
ATTAGACCCGCTGCCTGTGTAAATTGCGCAGCCTTTTTTGGCAATAACCAACTTGTGTTTGTTTGTTTGTTTGTTTTCATGTTTGGTCGGTATTGGGCTCAGTATTGTACGTGATAATCTTGGGCTTCAACTCGGTTTGGTTGAATTGTTTTCGTTTGGATTTTCCAGCCCATTGAGCACTCTAAATACTACCTACAGTATACCTACTTGTCATGCACGCCGACTGCTGCTCACAACAGTCGAAACAATGTGTCTTTGACTGGAAACTGCAGTGATCCCCTGCCAAGTCCGCCCGATGCTGTTATGCAAAGTTAAGCAGCGTACTGTATACGCCAGACATTTACCAGGGTCAGTGAGGGAGAGAGGCAGGGATATGGGGGTCAATGCACCCAGGGCACCTCACACCGACTACTAATCACCCAATTTAGATCTTTCCCCTGCCAAAGCGAATCTCTCAAAGTGTCAGTGGACTGTCAGACTTAAGCTACATGTCTATTAATATTCTCTTCGGAGGGAGAGGATAGGGTCTCACTCACAGTGGGAAAAAAGCTGCCCTGCCATCCATCAAAGGGTAATGCCTACTGCAAGTTTTTTTTTGTTGAGACACAATGACAGGTCCGTTATGCCAGAAGATGGGGGTGGAAAAAAGAGCATGTGTCCTTAAACTACAAAAGAGAAATGAAGGTTAATTTTTTGACCAGCTTTCATAATTAGAATGTCCCATTTTGTTGTGATGGAGATGTCCCCATTGTTGCCCTCTCTGTGTCTTGGAAACCTCAATGAGATTAAGTAAATTAGATCTGAGGCTACTGGCTAGATCAAATGCCATCACTCAGTTATTGAGTTTAACCCTTTAAGACCGGGAACGATTTCTTTGGCTATTAAAGAATTGCAGAGTGCGCGCTATGAGCTTGTAGATCTGCTATTTTTAGAAAAATCATGGAAAATGTGTGCAAATCTTTAAATATAATTTTTTTAAGCAATTTTTTTTTACTCAAATCTTTACTTCTGGGGATTCTACAAATGTCTTCTAAATCCTATTATTTATTTATTTTTAAACATATTGCTATAATATCAGTGGTTCTCAAACTGCTTCATACCAAGGACCCCCAAAATTATATGTATTTGGCCGCGGACCCCCATCTCCAAATAGATTGACCCCCCAGAAGCACAGATCGGAGCTAAAAATGGTTGCTTTAAAACATATTTATACAGTATATATATATATTCAAAGATTTGTACAAAATGTCCAAGATAGTTTTTTTAAATAGCAGATCTACAAGCTCATAGCGCGGCACTCTGTGCCGCGCTATGAGCTTGTATATCTGCTATTATAATGTTGCAATAGTAATCCCGCTCAGTACGAGAGGAACCGCAGGTTCAGACATTTATAAAGAAATCTAAAAATGACACAGATTTGTTCCCGGTCTTAATGGGTTAAAAATAGCTCTGTCCCTGAAAGTTTAGTTCATTTTTTGGGTGGATACGACCTTGTTCTCACCCAGCTGGACGTTATAATCGCCCTTTGGTTCCACACCCCAAAAAACATTTGGTAAACAGCCACTGAGAGGAAACAATGTAACAATGAGCTAATGCCAGATGACAGTGATAGAGTCCAATGTGTTTTTTCCTTGTGCTTTCGCTCCACAGGAAGAGGAACTGGTCAGGGAGGGCCGCGGGTTCTACTTCCGGGGTTACGGACTAGGTCACTGCCTGCAGAACAAGGACGGCACGGCCGTGGAGAGGGGGTCCAGCACCGTCTTCACCCCGCCGCCCCCGGTGACCATCTACGACGGGGAGGCCCTGCGCAAGCGCTTCGTGGACCAGGCCAAGCGCATCGACACCATATCCAGAGCCGTCTTTCCCCTCAGCTTCCTCATATTCAACATCTTCTACTGGATTACTTACAAAGTGCTGCGCGCTGAGGACGTCCATGCAAACTTGTAATACGTACTACTCCCCCCTTCGCCTCCACCTTAACGATAATTGCTACATTTTCCGTTTCTCGTCCATTTTTTCCTCCGGACCGAAAACTGCCTGTCAGATCTACATTAAGGGAATGAAGATGGCGTGTGTCAGAGGCATATACCTGCTCCGTAAACCATTGCTGTCAATGCTATATAAACTCAGGTGCGTCCTCAGGATCTCAAAGAGAGTGTTTTAAGTCAATAAAGTGAAACTGCGTGGATTCAGGCTGGAATTCACCCCGTTTGTGATTGCGTTTCGTGTATCTATCTTGTTTTGATTTGCCTGGATTACGACAACAAAAGACAAAAACACGTCTGGTCCTTTTTGAGCTCATGACATTTAGTATGAGATGATGGCTGATAGCGGAGAGAGCTCAACGACGCCCATGTTGGCCCTCGCTGGATAAAACATAGCAACTTGAATTTTGACACTGCGCATCTTTGAATGAATGTTTTTGAAAATTGAAGATAATGGCTTTTTTACACCTTTAGATTGCCAAACAAATGGGGATGTGGGGGTGGGGGGCACAGGGTCTTTGATATTTATGAGTATTTAATGGGTGGTGATAATTCATTTTAACTACTTACGACAAGAGATTATATATAACAGTGTATAAACTGTACATAAAAGCTGTTCATTGATTGCACAGAGCACAAAAATGTATTTCCTTTTTGTCTAAATTTAAATAAATTGTTATTCTGCCAGGAAATGACAGCTGCTTTTGGTCATCTTTACAGTACCTAAACCCTTCTCCATGATATTCATCAATGGCCTCCCTTGAGAGAAGACAGTATCCAGGGGGCATGCTTAGAGGAGGAGAGCGATTCTGAGAGAACTCAGGAAATTCTCCACACACAGATTTACAGCATCACGTACACAATTGCATTTATATTGCCGTTCTCTATTAGACCCCATCATCTCCAGATCCCATTAGGGATGGAGGAAAAACATTAAATGAAAGCTGCATTTCAAATTGTGTGTAATGTTTGAATCCCAGCAAATGCTAAATCGGTAATCAGCTCCCATCAGCAGTTTTTCCTCTTTTCCTGGGCTTTCTCTTGGAGCTGTAATTGTACATTTTGGAGACGACAAATTGACGCGACAGCTCTTCAGAGGAATGGCCGGGCAAAAATCCCTGAGAAAATTGTAAAAAAAAAAGACCCCATTTGTTTTCCAGTCCCCCCAGAGTAGCTGTATGTGAAGCTAGGTGCGGAGATGCAGAGAGAGAGGGAGAGGGCATCACCAGCGAGGGAGGACGAATGGGTTTTTTTTAATGGGAAATCAGAGGGTTGTTTTTTATCAACTAATGAGTTTGAAAAGGGGTTGGTGTTCCACTGCTAATGACAATGAATTCAGAGCTACTGCCTCCGCACATACTGTCCCTTTTGTTGAGAGACCAGGCATTCCTAATCAACTCCTCCATATTATATGGTTCCCTGGGGAGATAACTGTGTGCGTGTGCGTGTGCGTGTGCGTGTGTGACTGTGTGTGTGTGTGTGTGTGTGTGTGTGTGTGTGTCTGTGTGTGTGTGTGTGTGTGTGTGTGTGTGTGTGTGTGTGTGTGTGTGTGCTCGCGCGCACGCACGCGTATGAGTGCTTTCACACTGGGCTATGATTCCACTTTTTCATTCTCTGTATTGTCTCTGTGCTGCTATATTGTCATCGATGTTTGAGTCTCGTTCAGTGCTCCATATTGTCTCAGTATAGAATCAAAAACCAACTTGGGGGAGGGGGGGGGGGGAGAAGCATATGCTGCTGGTGAACAATAGAACATTTGAGGATGCCTAGTGCCTTCTAGGACATGGATAGGATACATGCAAACAAGAGGAGACGGCACATTGCCTCCAGAAGTGGATGGTTTTCTCAACGCGAGTAAGAACGGAGCCGCTTGACATATTCACTTAAGTCCTTTCATACTCGCAAGCTGACAGCTTAAGTAGATTTCTGAAAAGGAATCAGAGGGCAATAAGGAAACGTCAGAAAGATTAGTTATTGTGCGTCACTGGGACTGCTCCTCCTGGGGGGGAAAAAGCCTAATGGCTAAAGTTCCAGTACTCAATGCAAACATAAACAAAGAGGAGGGTAACGGTCTCAGAAAGCCAAATGTGTGCTTTGAGACAGACTGTCCTTGATTAAAATGACTCACTATTATGCGACTAAAGATTATATCATTATTAATGGCATGAGAACAATTTGTATTTTAAAGTTTGTAAAGCGTGTGTGTTATTTTGAACAGTATATGCAAATGTTTTTTTAGGTTGGGATGCAAATTTTACATCTAGGGCCCTACTATTTTTTTAAAACGCATTTTTACATAGTTCGACTAGCTCTATCCACATCGACACGTTGTGAGCTTGTAGATTGACTAATTGAACTATTTGAAATTGTTTTTAAAAGTAGTAAAACATGTTTAATGTTTAGGGACAATGGGTATAGGCACCGGCGAAAATAGGGCCCCTACTGTGTGTCTACCACCCTTTGACAGGAATCTATAAACTATAAACTTCAAATTAATAGCTTCTATCTATAAAATCTGCACTTACAGGGGGGTAATAATACACCACAACATTTCCAAATCAGGACTTTATTTATAACCATTACGTTCACAGTTGGAAACGAGAATGAGCCAGAGCAACGCTGCCGGCTAAAACACGCAGCGGTATCATCTGAGAATATGCCACTTTTGTGTCACTCTAAAGCAGTGGTTCTCAACCAGTGGTCCGGGGACCACCAGTGGTCCTTGGGGGGGTACCAGGGGGTCCCCCATCTGAAAAATATTTCAGATGGGGGTCCACGGCACCGAAAATAGCCGATGTACAAGCTCACAACGCGGCGCCAATGCGACACCATGCGATTCGAGGCTTGTGCGTCTGCTATTTCCGGCGTGCCACACACGGTCATACGACGGAGCATAAATTAAGCATAAGAGGCTTTTCTAAATCTGCAATCCTTGACTGACATGCACAAAATAGGCCTAGATGCTTTTCTGGCGCTTCACTCCCTCTGGACTCGGTCCCCCGTCTCCCCAAAGGATCCTCCTCACATCTTGGCGAGTCCCGACGTGATGGAAACGTTAACGGATTCCAATAAGGAATCAGATTCCCTGGCATAGGACAGCACTGTTATAGACCTTCTCCTTGACACGCCATCTGGATTCATGAGCTAACTTTCATTAAGTCCCAGGAGAGTGAGGACTTATGCAAAAAAAAACTCTCAAAATGAGAGAAAGGGATGTTTGATCAGAGCCTTTTTTTTTGTCCACGTACCTCAAGGAAGTGGAAACCACAGCTATCAAACTGTCTAATCTATAAAGCAATCTTCCACCGGAATGGTGTACCAAATGAGAATATTATTTATTCATTATTCCGCCAGGCTTTAAACAGCAAGATTTTCCATACAGCACTTCGTCCTGCGGTATATATTCATCGACCCAGGAGTGTTTGATACATATGTTGAAAGTCATGTGATCGTCCATCGATGTTTACGTTCATTAACCCATTAAGACCGGAAAGGTGTCATTTTTAGATTTCTTTGGCTATTCCAAAAATGAACATTTGTGCAAATCTTTGAATACATGTTTTTAACTCAAATCTTTGCTTCTGGGGATTCTACAAATGTCTTCTAAACAGTTTTTTGAAAAAAACGTATGTATATCTGTAATATCAATGGTTCTCAAACTTTTTTCATGTCAAGGACCCCCAAAATGATATGTATTTGGCCGCGGACCCCCATCTCAAAATATTTTGAAGAAGCAAAGATTTGAGTTACAAATGTTCACTTTAAAATATATATAAATATTCAAAGATTTGCACACAAAAAAAAATCACGATAAAAAAATAGCAGATCTAAAAGCTCATGAGCTTGTATATCTGCTATTTTTGAATAGCCAAATAAATCTAAAAAATGACTCTATTGGATGCGTTCCCGGTCTTAATGGGTTAATGCAAGACGCAAGAGAGAGATGAAGTGTGTTTGATAAAGCTGCTGGTGGTCAACATGGCCTTGCTTGCTTGTCTCCCCCTCAGGGATAATCAACATGCTCCCTGCTCCTCATCTCAGTTGAATGTCAATGGTGCCAAAGCTAAAAGTGATGTGTGAGGTCCTGAGGACAATCAATACGTCACGGCGGTCCCTCTGAGCATCAGCCTCCTGCTCCTTCACACACAAAAACAGCAACTCTTGCATTGTTGGACATAACACCGTGTAGGGATTTTCAGGGGCATGGATCATGGTACAGGTAAATGCAGTGGTGTAAAGTACGTGTACTCAAGTACTGTACTTCTGTACAATTTTGTGTTTTTCTTTTTTTTTACTTTACTTGAGTATTTCCAATTATTTTACTCCACTAGATCTCAAAGGCAAATATTGTACTTTTACTACGGTACAATTATTTGGAAACTTTAGTTAGTAGTTACTTTGTAGATTTAGACTAGAGCATTATCACAAAACATACATTAACCACTACAGCCCTATATATACACATCGGCCATTTGAAAATAGCAGACGCGTTCTGAGCTTGTAGATCTGTCATTTTCAAAAGATGTCTATACATTTCATTCATTTGAAGAAAAAAAATATTTGGGACATTTCTGCAGTAGTACTTTTACTTTTGGTACTTTAAGTACATTTTGTTACCAATACTTTTGTACTTTTACTCAAGTACATTTTTAATTCCAGACTTTTACTTGTAAGGGCGCGCTCCCACCGCACTTTTATTTTACCTCTGGGGCAGAATCTGCCAATGCATTGTCAATGTAAATGCGTGGATTCACGCAAGAGCAGATTTTTCCGCTTGTCGCGCAGACCTTGCGTTTATCTGCTCTCCGCGACTAAGCATAAAACTGCTGGAGGCAGGAGCCGATTTTCTCCCTCTGTCCAATGGGGTGAGTTGAAGGCGGACCGTCCCAAGATTCAGGAAGCACCATGGTGCCCAAGGCAGCAGGCGGTGCGGGCTACGGGGACGGTCTTGAATGTGAGTGACAGGTGCGTCACAGCGTTTTTTTGAATCCGCTGGCTGCAAAAAACTGTGGCCGCGCACAACCTGCGTTTAACAGCGGCCAGCTAACTCTTGGTGGGAGCGCGCCCTAACAGAGTATTTCTACATTGCAGTATTGATACTTTTACTTAAGTAAAAATAGTACTTTTTCCACCACTGATGTTCCGTTGCCAATGTGAGCTTTCAGTCAGTGCATTTTTATTTTCCTGCCCCTTAAGATACCGTCGAAGTTCTTGCCAGTCTAATGAAAATGAACATTTTTGAAATTTTGAGGAATATGTTGCCTTCAATGCAAGCGAATGCAAAGAGTCATACCATAGTAGAAGCACTGGTTCTGTCAGCAATAGTCATGCTTTTGTCTCGATACTGCTGCTCGACTAACATACATTTAGCAGGCATTAAGCTGGCATTTCTACATTCTCTGAGAGACATTTATGCCAACATTTACAAGCCAGACATTTGACATTTGCCAGCCAGCATCAAATCCACGGTGCACATACGCGACAAATGATCCCGTGTCTCCCAGGATTATTCATGTATAATCAAGAAGGTGCCAGGTAAATACACACTGTAAGAGCCAGGGAGAAAGCGGTGCTTTTGACAGTGATGTATGAATGAGAAAATGCTACATGTCACCTTTAAATGTATGAGCGTAAACACAAGGAACTGCTTGCTCCACACACAGTGTTATAAATGTAAACCATGGGAATGTCACCCAGCGCTATAGGATATAGATATCCTTCCAGGGTAAATCTACCCTTTACAGTGGCCGTCAAAAGGAGCCTCCCATAGTAATGGACAGGGAAAAGGAATGATCACATTTTCCTTGCCATTGAAGTCCCTTGACATTCCTTGTAAAAAGCACATTTCAAGGTCTGCCCCAGCCTTAAATGGGGTGTAAGTGATATACCGGTAAATTTTTTGTTAA